>NW_016907867.1:122176-153182 GCF_001483705.2 Eufriesea mexicana | reverse complement strand
TGTCAACCGTCGCCAAAGTGCCACGATGGTCATTGGTAACTAGAGGGCTTGAACTACGTACAATTGTAAAAATTGACAGTTAATTAGTTACCAAGCATTATCAAGGCGCCACGGTGGTCATTGGTAAACGGAGCATTTGAACTATTCACAATTGTAAAAATTGACAGCTAGTCAATTGTGAACCTTTACAGTGGCGCCACGGTGGTCATTAGTGATCGGAGCATTAGACCTACTTACAATTGTAAAAATTGACAGTTAGTCAATTATCAACCGTTACCAAGGTGCCACGGTGGTCATTGGAGATCGCAGCGTTTGAACTACTTACAATTGTAAAAATTGACAATTAATTGTCAACTATCACTAAGGCGCCACGGTGGTTATTGGTGACTAGAGGACTTGAACTACGTACAATTGTAAAAATTGACAGTTAATTAATTGACAAGCGTCATCAAGGCGCCACGGTAGTCATTGGTAATAGAAGCGTTTGAACTACTCACAATTGTAAAAATTGACAACTAGTCAATTGTCAACCGTTACAGTGGCGCCACGGTTGTCATTGGTGATCGGAGCGTTCGAACTATTCACAATTGTAAAAATTGACAGTTAATCAATTGTCAACCGTTACCAAGGTGCCGCGGTGATCATTGATAAAAGGAGCGTTTGCACTACTCACAATCGTAAAAATTGACAGTTAGTGAATTGTCAACCGTTACCAAGGTGCCACGGTGGTCATTGGTGACCTACGCTTGAACTACTTACAATTGTAAAAATTAAATGAAAATTGACAGTTAGTGCATTTCGAATATAACCGCTAATTAGAATATACTTTGAAATAAAAAGTGCCCCATTAAACAATTCAAAATTTTTATTAGAACATCGATCAAAATAATATTAAAACAAATCTTGGATATAGCGATGCACTATTCTTCCCATGGCATCTTGACCGAAATATGTGATTTCGGTGTGGCAGTCAAAGGATTAATTTCGATTAACCGTATTATACCCTGCATAAATATTTTATTCCGACGATCCCATCGAATCATCCGCGATTGAAAGACGCGCAGAGTCTCGTAAATTCTCCGATTCTCTTCACTGCACGGATCGAGGAACAATATCGAGTGTCACGACTAGGAAATGTCAGAGAAATCTAGGAATCTTCGCGACATTACGACATATCAGCTTTTATTTTTCTATTACCCACGTCTGCAAATATATTCCATCGACCGGGGAACCGGGGACGCACATGTAACCATAAATCGATTCGTGGGAATTGTCAGCGCGACAATGTTCCGCAAAAATCGGATACCATTCCCTACGTTCTGCATAGCGTTGTTTAATAATTCCTCGAAAGTTACGTTACCCGCAGGCAGTTTTGAATGAGTCGACCGCGGCAGGTTCGCGGTGGAATAAGGAAATTAAAATAGTAGGCGAATTCAACGGAGCAAGTTCGAGGAAAATATAATTGTATATTCCATGTTATATCGGTGAAATGGTAGGAGCGTCATCTATATTAAATCTTACCATGAGACATCTGGTTCAAGGCGCTTCCTGCAAATGGCTTCCGAATTATAATGTTCTTCCCGTCTTCTCTGCGCCACGATATGCGGGGTGGTGGCACGCCTTTCGCATGGCACGTTAACTTCACCTGTACGTGTTATGAAATCGGAATTATAAAGAGAATCGACTTCGTTATTGCCTCCTAGACACGGGGCCGCGTGTAAATATGTTCGAAAAAATGAAACCCTTGTGTACGGATATCTAGCCCAGAGTAAACCGTGTTATATCTACTAAAAACTGCGCTATTCGTCCAAGGCAAACGAATTACTCGATGAATGAGCGAGAAATCCCAGGATTGATTCGATACTTGTACATTTCGAACTGTTTTCAAAGTTTTCCAAATTTCCGAACAGCGAAATGAGTTTACGCCGAGAAGCTCACTGAAGTGATAAAGAATCTAACCTATTTTACGAAAAATTCTTCAATAGTAACAGGAACAGATAGACAATTAGTATTTATCGATAAAAGGTGTAAGAGTATGTAAGAGTATGCTAGCTCCGGTCACCGTTAAAGCGACATGAGTGACGTTTAAAATAATAAAAGGAAAGTTAAAATAAAAATGAACGTTTAAAATAATAAATTACGACACGAGTGATTTCGAAGAAGGGTAAATCATATCCTCGAAGCGAATATCTCAACAGGCACGGGACAAGAATTTCAAGCAAAACCATGTCGACGATTGTCCCCTTAGTGGGATCATGGTGGTCACCAGTCACACGACGATATTAATTCTTTTAATTTATATTTGTTCTATTCTAACCATTTTTTGAAAATTTCAAGAAACTAAATGAATAGATAGAACTTTGTGCAGAAGACATTAATAATTTGTACCATTTTCTTTTTTTCTTTTTTGCCAAATTGTTTGATGATATAATTTATCTTTATATAGTAAAAATAATGGAAATTTTGGCCCCCTGAGTATACCCCATTTAAAAAGTGTCAAAATTTTTTAAAAACTGTCAAAGTGTTGACTGCAATGACAGTTCCATCATCACAGACAGTGACCACTATTGGACCAAGATGGCGACGAAAATCATGTGTCATCGTTTTCTGTGAGAATCAGTGGAGTTAAACAGTGGTGACGATGTAGACACCCTGTGCCTTCTTTTCTCGAACGCACAGTACATGATCCCTCAACGTATCGGTTAACTCTGTGTATGCTTTATGAAATAATTACGATTTTTCTCGTGGTCCAGAGAAACTTGCTCAGGATAATGTTTCGTAACGTGTAGCTGAACAAAGAATTCAAAACTGAACGAGATTTTTATAAACACGGGACCAGACGATTGAGAGCGTACTGTCATTAATAACGACGTTCGGTATCTGGATGAAAGAGCATCTACCTAGTCGTTTTAGTACTTCTGGCTGGGACTGGCACGAATTGGAATTGAAATTTTAATTTTTGATAAGCGTAAGTACGAATTGGCTCAGAAACGCTCTGTGGCAGCGAAATACGACCACGTTATTCCTTTCTTTTGTCTCCTTTTCTTCGAAATTTAAACCTATTTTCTCGTCCTTTATTACCTTTTACTTTTTATCTTGCCGCTTATTTTATTCTTCAAATTGCGGTTTAAGTACTTGTAACATATTAAATCACCGTTAGTTGCGAGTTACCATTATTGGAAGACTAAAAACTAGAAATAAAAGAAGAAGTATAATAATTTTTGTTAAGCCACGAGTGATAAAGACTCAGACAGATTATTTCTTCTTCGTGGATAGTATGAAACTATCGCGAATGAATTATGTATTGAGTAATGAAATTTAGAAAAGTCAACATTTGAAGTCATCAGCCAAGAAATAATATATATATATATATAGTAACTATGATTGTTTCTACAAATGCCAGTAATGTTGTCAGTAATCTTAATTTAATTTGCTTCTGGATTTAGAAATTAAAATATATAGAATGATACATAGAACTTAATATAATAAATATAAATATAATAAATAAATAAATACGTAGGACTTCTAAAGCTTAGGGATTTATAAATATAATAAATATAAATATAATAAAGAAATAAATACATCGAATTTTTAAAGCTTAGGGATATATTAATATAATAAATATAATGAATATAAATATAATAAATAAATAAATGCATGGATTTTCTAAAGCTCAGGGATTAATAACTATAATAAATGTAGATATAGTAAATAAATAAGCACATAAAGTTTCTAAAGCTCAGGGTTTAATAACTATAATAAATGCGAATATAATAAATAAATAAACACATAGAGTTTTTAAAGCTCAGGGATTAATAATTATAATGAATGTAAATATAGTAAATAAATAAACACATAGAGTTCCTAAAGCTCAGGAATTAATAACTGTAATAAATATAAATATAATAAATAAATAAATACATAGTGCTTCTAAAGCTGAGGGATTTATTTTTCTCTAAGTGGTGGATTGATTTTATGGAAATACAGGCAAAATTTGATACAAATTCTCGTTCACCTTAGTTACATAAATTTTTGGTTTACACGTAGACGTATATTATAATCGAGTTACGCCGTCGTTTCATCGCTGCTTTTTAATTCTGCTCGCGCTGAATTTAGTCGGTAAATCGTTTTTAATCGTCAAATTTTTCAGAGACTGAATATTTACGCTCTATAGACGCGATCTATCGAAACCACGGCTATAGGCTTTTAACGCTGCGATTTGAGCTTTTTATAACGAAATAAAATATCGCGTACGAAATTGTTAGATCTGCCTTATCGACTATCTGCGGAGAAAAGTAATATTTGTTCTGTCGCGGCATCAGCTTTGATAAGAAAATAGAGAAAATGTGAAATATGCTACACGTATGCTTCCAAAGCTACGCGATACATATACATGCAACAGGTTATTGAAGTCCTTTAGCAGTATTCGCAATATCTCTTCTTTCGTAATATGGAAAGTCTACGTGGATTTCGACGTTGAATAATATTTGACGGTGCAATTCCTACAATAAACAATTGACTTAGGCAACGACATTGCAAAGTTAATTAAATTCGAACGAAACGCGAATTGAATTATTACGCGAATCAGATCTCTGGTGCATATTTTGTCAATGATTCGTCGTCAATATACCTGTCCTCCTTCCCGTACCATGACATCGCTCGAAGTCTCCTCGGGAATGAAGTCTGGTGGCACAACGATTGACAACATTCCTGTCTGAAAACATACGATATTATTTTTTACTATATAATTCAGATACTATATTATACTTTTAACTATACTTTTGTTTTTATTTTCTACTGTATAATACTGCAGGATATTTTTAGGCATTGTTAGGATACGATAGTCAAAGTGTTCCTGTAGGGAACACTTCGCCAGGTTTAAAGGACTCGTTAGGGTCCGGCTGCCAGAATGGTCTTAGGAGGTCGGGGCCAGGCCACGTGAGGTGATTTCGTGCAACCCCGGCTTTCCCCGCTGTGACCCTTCTGAGAGCCTAACATGGAAGGAGGAGTTTTCTCCTCCTTCGAGGGGAGACCCTTGCCTTCCAAAGGGCCCGCTCTGGAAGATACAGTTTAGTTCATCAGTTCAGTTTAGTTGTCTTTCAGTTCATCAGTAATTCGTGTTGAGAGTCTTGAGTTGTAGTTTAGTTGATGTTTAGTTCGTTACGAGTTCGTTAAGAGCTGTTAGTTGCAGTCTTTATAAGCTAAATTCAGTCCCTAGTCTGCAGTAAATTTTAGAAGCCGAAGTACTCTTCAGTATAGTAGAGACTGTGTGACTCTACAATACAGATCGTGTTAAATTAATACTGTTAAACTAGTATGAGCATGTTATCTAGAGTGCGTGCGAAAGGACGAATGACCGTGCGCTAGGATCGTGTGGACGGGATGTTTATGAATGCATCGGATGAAAGTGAAGTGTGTCTCTCGGAATGCGTTTGAGTGTTTGGGCTACGTGACCCGCTGAGGGTAAGATTGCACGGAGTGCGTGAGAAAGTGTGATTGGGAAAGAGAGAATAGGTATGAAAGAGGAAAGAATGTGTGGTTTTAAATAGGGATGCAAGGGCGTGAGTGGGCAATATGTAGTATGTCGTAGTACGGGGTAGTATGTTAGAGTTCGTAGTAGAATTATTAGAGAGAGAGTTGTGAAGAATTGCGTTGTTAGTTGTATTCGTGTTGTTAGTTATAATCGTGTTATTAGTTGTAGTCGTAAAAGTTTAGTTGATAGATATCTATATTCGTAGTCTTTACCGTCACCGCACATTGTATATTATATTTTATGTCTAATAAATAGTAGTTATATTATTTAACACCACACAATCTCTGCAGTATCTATTGTCAAAGAACTGTGCATCGGTGAGAAAATTCGCAGAAATTATTCCAAGTCGGTTGTGGAATAAACGAGCTTAAACCTACTTCGATATAATTCCGTCTGCTGTTGGAAAATGTAAAGTTATCGGCGTAAATAATCTCGCGTGTTGTAAATAACTTTATTACTCGAAGTTATTGGCCTCTAGCGGTGGTCCTAGACGAAAACCGAGCGCGCAATTGCACCGGAGGATTACACGCTGCCTGCAAGAACAGTATTTCAACGACAATGCCAAAACTCGTCTCGCACCGACTATATTTTCCTGCACGCACCGGAACCAGCCGGAATTTAATGTTAATGATACGCTTAACGGCTGCGCGATGCATCAAGTAAATTTCCTTTCTTACCGAATCCCTAAATTATATCCGCACACGTTACTCTATTCGCGAACGGGACTGAATAACGTAAGAGCCTCTAAATCCTCGCTGTATTTCGCCTCCCATAACCTGCACTGCAATGGAAGCTGAAGCAACATATCACGAGGTTGTGCAGCGGTGCGAGAGAAGAGGCGTACGAGACCCCACTGGCATCGTTTCCAATGAGTGCCGCCATTTTTTTTATTCATTAAGAGAATACACCGCAGCGAGACATAGCAAGTAACAGTAGCTGCGATTGCAGTCGAACGAGGACAGTAGTGGAAAGAACGAACGCGACAGAAGTATAGCGAGGGTGGAAAAGCAAGAAGGAATTTTTTCCCTTTTATTTTTACATTTCCATCTAAAGCGAGAGTTAAATTGTCGCGGAACTGCTGCTCGTTCATTGGTCATTTACATTCGCTTCCAGTATACCGACGTATGAGCAATCATCTGCTGCTCCCCTCTAGACGAATCGTCGCGACGCGTTCTCCTGTCTCTGAATTCGTAATTAGCCACGTCTTAAACCGAGAAATATCAAGTTTCAGCTGGATATAATCATTTTCAATATGTTCCTCCGCCATTTTGAATACCCCAGTTTGCTTTTTAGAATTTTTATGTGGAATTCGTAATCGGTGATTTCGAAAATGTGTAAATAACAATTTCCAGCATAATTTAATATTTTTCTGACATATCTGTCCGCCATTGTGTTTGTTTCTTCTTAAATCGCGAAATATCAAGTTTCAGCTGGATATAATCATTTTCAATATGGTCCCTCTCCATTTTGAACACCCCAGTTTGCTTTTTAGAATTTTTATGTGGAATTCGTAATCGGTGATTTCGAAAATGTGTAAATAACAATTTCCAACAGAATTTAATATTTTGTTTACATATCTGTCCGCCATTGTATTTGTTTCTACTTCTACTTTTGGCTTCGAATTGATAATTAATTAATTCCTAAATGAATTTGATTTAAATAATAAATTGAAATAATGAAAAATTAGTCGTACATAGAAAGATGCCAATTTTTCAATAAATTAAAAAGTGCCTTCGCATTTTGGGTAGCATTCCGTCGAAATTCCCCACTGTGCGAGGTCCTCCGAGGCACGATGGAACAACTTTCCCTAATTTTTTCCTAGTTTTTTCGCAGGTGCATTCGTCGCTTTCTTTCGCCGAAAGATTTACCGCACCTGGTGCGCACTGATTGATCGCGGAATGATTCGTTGAGGAATTCTTCGAAATATAGGTAGCAATTCTTTTTGCGAATGGTTTATAAACGGGCGTGGAGAGGCCGGGCACTTGGACTCGTAAGAAGTTGCCAGTTATTGAGACAAATTTCAAGCTGATGGCTTCGAAGAATTCCTCGGGAAGAAGGCGTTAGATAATGGAGTATGGTAAGGAGAATATAAGTGTAGAGGTATTTCAGGAATTGCCGCGTTATTGAAACAGATCCATAGTATCCGATCTTCCCATAAAACCAGCGGATATAAGGATTCACGATATTACGAGCTGGAAAAATCGGTCAAGTATTTACAGTAAACATATTCAGCTGTCGGGACAAATAATTAATCCTAATACGATTACACTTTTTCAACGAATTATTTATTATCTGAATAATTCATATTTAGATAATACATCATTACTACCACATAATTATTATTTCATAAATTATTATCAAAATAATTCATATTTAGATATTCAATTTTTATTACTAATAAATTATTATTACTAGTGTAGAGACATGGGCAGTGGTTAATAATACTATTTATTTATAATATAATAATAATACAATTTGTAGTAACGATCAAGCCTACGAATATAGATATATCAACTAACTACTACAACTTAACAACACAATTACAACTCCAGTGTTTGATCTAAAATACAATTATCCCTCCTACAACACGGTCTGACTATAACACGATTCATAAATTGCGGGAATCCTCCTACAACACGGCATCCTATAACACGATTTCGCTCTACATGATAAGAAAATTGCGAAAACCTTTGTACAACATTGTACTTCTACAGCCCCGGCGAGGCTTGCAGTCTTTAAAGTTACAGTGTTGCAGAAAGTATTTTTGTTTTGTTTTGTGTTGTACATATGTTTATATTTTTAACAAAAATTAAGTTGTTTATGTAGAATTAAAAAAAAGTTGTTTTTAATAAATTTTCGAAACATAACCCCCCTTTTTGTACTGGCTCTGGGTCTCATACAACACGATTTCACACAACACGACATTTTCTAAGAACCTGTCTACCGTGTTACAGGAAGATTAGCTGTACAACTCTGTTCTAATCACTCTTCCTGAAACCTCTACACAAGAATGTTGGATTTCCGTTAATAAATTCGAACACAGTCTTTCTTAATAGTTATATTTATGTGTTTCTCCTCGCATAGCTGTTTCTTGACTAACACGAGTCGGACACTCGCATGTTTACATAGGAATCTCTCCTCTTTCCTCGCACACCGCCTAGCCATACCAATGTGTCGCGATTACCAAAATCCGTGTATACTCAAACAAAGAACTCTACGCAAGAACTGTCCGCTAATCACTTTTGTCTTCCTTTATATCTTCCCAAAAGCCTCCCCCAATATGACCAAATATGGTCATGCTAAGGGCCTGACGCATCACCGGGGTTTTTCCGACCGACCTGGCCCTCGAACCCTCGGCGACCTTCCAAGCTAAAGTCACCTATACACGAGGTAGAAATCCTGCGATACTACGTGACTAATAAATTATTATTACGAGTAACAGAATAACTCGTGAAGAATAAATTTTCGAAACAACAGACCTTTTATTAATTTTAATTCGAGTCCCTCCGGTTCCCCGAACCCCACGCATCCTTACAATAGCAAACTGCGATACTCGGCGTTCTGTTACGATTCGCAGGGCAGATTCCCACTGAAGAGATCCGAGGCGGAGCAAGTTCTATCTATGTCTGAACTTTTCCGAATCATCGTGCGTTTAACCGCGAAACATCGGCAGAGTCGAAGGGACTTGGTCCCACTCTAATATCTTTCCACTCCACTTACGGCGCGAGGAAATCAGTGAACAGTCGACGGAAAGTGGAGGCACTCGCTCTTACATCCTACCCTAGGTGTGCGTGTAATTATGAAGACGTAATCTACGCCACGACGAAACTTCAATCGTTATAACCGAGTTGGCTCACAAGTCACCGAACTGCTTAAAGCAGTCTCAACGAATACATCACGAAGAGGCAGGCGAACAGTGCTGTGCCTCTCTTGTCCTTCCTCATCCTTGTCACGTGACAGTTTAGTGACAGGCAAACTGACATGTGCCCGAACGCGTAAACTTGCCAGTGTCACGAGTGAATTATGAAACTCCGGTCTATTCGATAGATTAATTATCGTCTAGTTGGGTCCAACTCGATCGTAAATATTGGTTAACCCGCACGTTCGTCGAAAAATCATCTGACCGATCAACGCGCAGTCATTACTTCACGACCAACTGTATTTACTTAAACTTATTTTCGTTTCAATTATTCAATCCATCGTGAACAAATCACGAATCATAAACTGGTTCGATAAACATCTCGCTATGGTTGTTTTGCATATTTTTTATTTAAATGCAGGCCAAATAGTGCGGGGTTTTAACGAGCGAGTATTGACAAATTTAAATAACGAATTAAATTGAGGAAGTTGCGTTTAATCTGTTAAAATTGACACTCTGCGAAGTCTCTTTCCATAATTTGACGTACTGTTTGAAATTAGATATTTTATTTTTGACAACGTTCGATATTCGATGATTCATATATTTTTAGAACGTCGAGTAAATTTATTCTAAGAAGTAGTATTTCTCTCGGTTTATTTAATTTTAATATTGAATTTAATTCTCTTCTTCTCTTTTTCTTTTTCCTTTTTTGGAGTACATTGTTCTCTTTGATACATTTGCATGTAATTTATCCCCGAGTGTGTACGTATATATTCATATACATATTTATGGAATTTGGCTGGAAGAAAATATTTTCCTGTTTTAATAATTTATGCATAACAATAGCCTTTGGGCGTGTTTTTTCTTCGCTCATATGTCAAGAGCATAGAAGTGGGTTGAGAATATACAATTGCGTTATTAATTTGAATCCCAAAGTTTGTCGTCCGACATCAGGCTGTAAGGGAAACCAGGGCCGACCGTGTTGTAGGGATAATTTTGATTGATGTGCTAGGAGATACTTTAATCTGGATTTAGCGAAAAGTCTTAAAACATCTGAACAGGGAGAGCAGTATCTTCCTGTCGCTTGGAACATATCCCCTCGATAAACGAATGATACTGGCAATTAATATTAAATATTTCGTTGACGAAAATAATATCTTTTCTTTTAAATTCTTTCTATCTAATTTTAACAAAATTCACTCCTTTTAATTTACTTCTTTACTTCATCGCAGATGCAAAGCACTGCAGTATTTTAAGCTTGCAAATTTGAAAAATCTCGCGTAATCGCGTACAATTTACTACCGAATATATTTCTCCGTTCGTACCAGTAGAACTGAAACAATTAGCAGCGAAGAAGCACGATATTCGATGAAGCAGTATGAAAGCTGAGAGAAAATGCAATTAACGTTAACCAAACTATTCAAAGGTTCCCTGTTACTCAGCTATCAATCTTTTTCTGATTTATCTACCAGGAGTTTATTTCCTCAATAACAATTTTGAAATACAATTATATACAGATTAATCTACGTAATTTTCTTTAAACGAATATTTAAAAATCCTTCACCCTGTTATGATGCACCATAAATACGATAAAACCTGATTCCTCTTCGGAAATCACAAGATAGATATTTTTATCTACATTCACAGTGATCATTTACAGTTTTACCTGGTGTTGCTTTATCTACAAACGCAGTGATCAGTTTAATAATCTCCTCGTTGGATGCAGACGATCATGTGAATACGTCACTGCAGTCAGAATGCCAACTTCTCCTAACCATTTGCCATAATCTAATTAATAACTTGAACCAAAGATTTCCTGCTACTCAGCTATCAATTTTTATCTGATTCATCAACGAGGAATTTATTTCCTTAATTTCAATTTTGAAATATAACAATATGCAGATTAATCTTCCTAATCTTCTTTAAATCATTATCTAAAAATCCCTCATCTTGTTATGATGCACCATAAATACGATAAACCTTGAATCTCTTCCGGAAACCACGAGATAGATATCTTTATCTACAATCACAGTGATTATCTACAGTTTTACCTGGTGTTGCTTTATCTACAAATACAGTGATTAGTTTAATAATCTCCTCGTTGGATGCAGACGATCATGTGAATACGTCACTGCAGCCAAAATGCCAACTTCTCCTAACCATTTGCCATAATCTAATTTCGCAAATAATTTGCGATTAAAGAAACTGCTCATCCATTAAGCGTATTACGCAAAGCAAGCGGATGAGATTTCCTTGCGCTGTTTCTCTTGTAAACATATTTCATACCGAGGCACATTTTGTTAGCCGCACAGTCGTCGGTATGACAAGCATGCTCGAAAGGAGTCACCGCGTTGAAGTCGCACGGAAACGAGCAGGGAAATACGGTTAGCCGAAACGAAACTGCTCATAGAATTGCGGGAGGGTGGCGTCGAGTTTTACCAGTCGGCGAAGGCACCCGGAGAGGGTGGAAAGGGGTGAGTACGAAACGAATTTTGGGCTTGCTTAACATCGGCATAATGGAAGGCACGGAAGAAACCTGTATTTAAATTCGCAGCATTTTCCACCTATTCGCTAAGATATTTTCCACGTTGTTTTTCACCCCCGTTGCCAGACAGACGCCGCGAAAGCTGGCTCGTGGGGGGTTGACCATCGAGTCGCTGACAACTCGAGCGTTCTTCAAGAGATTACCGTTTCTTCTCCTTTAAGGGAGAAGTGATTCCTGGATAAACATGGGAAGTTTAGATTCAATCTGGAATGTCGGAAAATGAGATCTCAAAGGAGAAACCCCCGACTCTATCTCGACATATCTCTCTTTACGAAGGTGAGACAGTTGGTAAAAGGGATGAACGCGGAGTCTTGTGTGCTTACAGAGGGGTGTGTATATTGGTGTAGTCATGGCCTCGATATTGGGAAGAATGGCTGATGGTTTGGAAAATCGGAGGAATGAAAAGCAACGTCTGGATGTTACTGAAAATAGCTCGTTTAGAGTCTGCTGCTCGCTTGTTCACGCTTTTAGAATTACCGAGTCCTTTTTATAAATTATTTTTGCGATGTCTAGTGCAATTGAAACGTGCCAAATAATACAGGAAATAGAAAGATATATCGGATGATATGTCAAAAGATATGTCGGAATGATATGAAAGGAACCAGGAGAAAATACACTTATCAAAATTTATATAACTCAATTTGTAATTTAATTTACATATATTTTTAATTTATCTATATAATATAATACTTCGGAAGGTTGGGTCTTCTGCGCTTTTTAGTAAAAAGAATTGCACTTTAATGGAAAGGAATAGCCTGAAAGATTGAGCTTTTAGAATTTTTTCCGGGAAAAGTAATTTCCAATGAAGTTACGATCCAGTTACTATAGGAAGCGACATTTCTTTTCTTTTTCCATTACTATTATTTGTATCGCAATTGCATTGTGTCATTTTATTGTTTCCTTCTCTTTTCTTCTTTTCCCTCTTTTTTCCCCCTAGAACAAAATTTTATTTCACCGTGAATGGTGCTCACGAGTGCGTTGAAATTTTTAGCACAAAAAGGAAATGGGTCGTCTCACTACTCATCAATTTTCTGCAAACTTATTTATTCTCCATAATTTTATGAAAAAGGAAGTTGTTGGCATAGATTGGAGTACAAGTTTTATGCCGGTAATTAGATTATCGAATTTATGCGTTCCAAATCTTTTACACGATTTTATATTTTCCGGATATGAACGCGACGAATTACTCCAGTCGTGAAATTACCTATTATCTATCGAGATTAGAATAAATAATTGCGTTAGTTTAAAAGGACTGTAGTGGTATTTTGTTTTTCTTAATAAGTATAGCAAATGAGAGTTGTGCAATGGATTTCCGTGATATGTCGTTAATGAGGGCGCAGATTAACGTGGATAAACCTAAATATTATCTCTAAGATTGTTCTAAACAAGCCCCAACGTTCCAGAACTAGCGAAGAGGACTTGTTAAATTCTCTGGTATGCCATACTTCTGTAGATTCTGGAGAAATACCTTTAATACTCGCAGAGATTGTATTATGGGGTTAACAATATTCTCCAATTTTCGTGTTTCGGGGGTTGCAGCTATGGCATGAATAGTTCAATCAGATAAGAACTTCAATTAATACGCATAACGAAAATAATGTGATTTATCAGAAGACGAGTAAAACTAAAAATATTCAACAGTGATATTTTATTCTTGTTACTTAACCCTTTGACTGCGGTACATTCTCCAAGAGAATCATTAATACAGATATTTGACAATTGACAGAACAATATTGAAGCAATTACCGATATTCAATTACTATGTTATATTTTAGTTTGAATCAATTGGTAAAATAGCAAAAGTGATAGAGTAAGAAAAAAGCAGGGAGCTTGTATTTAAGTCTTTCGTTTATATTGATAAATTTGTGAGGACGTATATATACGTCTTTCGTATATATTGATAAATTTGTGAGGACGTATATATACGTCTTTCGTTTATATTGATAAATTTGTGAGGTCGTATATATACGTCTTTCGTATATAGTGATAGATTTGTGAGGACGTATATATACGTCTTTCGTAGTTAAGGGGTTAAACATTCACGGAAATACAGTTAATGATTCCATTAGCAAAGACGAATTTGAAATATTATATATAGCTCTTAACACGTTGACTGCCATGGTAATCACCAGTGTCTTAATAATACTACTAATCTTTTAATAAAATTTCTAATGCTATATTAGGTGATACCAGTGCGATCACTAGGTGATAGTAATTTTTTAAATTTATATTTGTGTTTTATTTTAACCATTTTTTGAAAATAAATAGAGAACTCTGAATAGAAAACATTAATAATTTCCACCATTTTCTATTTCTTTTTTGCGATATTGTTCGATATTTCATCATTATATCATAATAATAATGGAAATTTTATTGTGGCAATGAAAGTGTTAATAGATCTCGAAAAAATTATCCGGATGGAAAGCAAATATCTGCATTTTTCGCGATTTTTACTATTTCCACGTTTCCCCTTCATGGTTTACGTTAGAATTTCGCAAGACACCACCTGAATTTTATTTTCCTCTTCTTGAACAAAAATCGGCTATCTTTTACTCTTACTCGTGTTAAAATAATTTCCGAGGAATCGCGATATTAACCTACCTGACTCTTCATGGGGTCTGTATTAATCTGACACATGTATAATCCCTCGTCCTCCGGCTGTACGCTCTTTATGTGAAGGTTCCACATAGTGTGATCACTGTGAGACACCGATACCCTGGTGTTGTGAGTTATTACGTGCTCGTGGATAGCCTGGATTGCTTTGGTGTCCACCTTCAGCCATCCAATCTGCAAAAATAATTATTCAATCGCTAGAAAGGAACATCATCATTAACCGAATTGCTGCTATAACGTATTACAGTGTTTCCAATATACATTAAGATTATTTCTATTTTTTTGCAAGAATTATGCAAATTTGCAGTATCCAAGACTGAAATAGGGCGAAGAAAGCGATAGCATTGAAAATGGACGCATTGGTTCCAGTGTCGAAGAATGATCGCAACGTACCACGCTACTGTCATACGTTTCGAGGAACAGTGATCCACGAGATCAGTCGCGATGAGATCACTGGTGCTCGGTATTGGCTTTGTAGGGGTCCTTCCCCACGGTTGACGATGTCGACGGGTCGCAGATATCCTCGATGTAGAGGTGGTGCTAGAAGGGACGCAAGGAAAAGGAAGGGATGCGTTTCGTCCTGGACCAGCTAGTGGACTGATGAGTAAGAATACCTAGCAGGCCTTGTCTTAAACAAGGATACTATCGTGGTATTGGAATCTGTGAAGGTCTCTAGCAAAGGAGATAGTATTAAGAGCGATAACAGAGCGAATGGGTGTGTGGTCTTACTTCTAAGCGAGTACATGGGAACGCTCGAGCCGCTTCTCGAAAAGCGAGGAATAATAAACAGCGTCATGGGGTTCAACTCGGGCGTTCAGGGCAACATCTAGGATGCGAGCGAAAGAACAAACGACAGCGCGAAAGGAACGTTTTGACGGGATATCTATGACTGTATCGAGCGATCGAGGAAGAAAGCCCGCGTATGAAAAGAGGGAGTGTTAGACTTTAAGCAAGGGTGCAAGGGTGCGAGCGAGGCAGAACGCGCGTAGTCGAGACGTGGCGAGTAGAGAATCGGCGTGTTTGAGAGTCAGCGTAATATTTTAGTTTAAATAAATCTGTTTCGTTATTAAAAAGGAGTCGCTGTTTATCAGACGCGCAGATCTCTGTCTGCATATGATTAATCTAGCAATAATCCTACAAGAGCTGCACGTCAATTTCACTTGAGAAATTGCAACAAAACGAAAGATAATAATGCGATTTGTCAATCTCGATATCCTCCGCTAGATGTGCAGCTAGGATGAAGCAGATACGCTAAATTTTGAAGCGACCGGTTCAGTTTAGCGCGCGATTTCCTGTAAACACGTGAATCGATCCTATAAATCCGCCGGTCAGATGAAAATGGTTAATGAGACGACAACATGCAGAGCAAATGACCTTCAGAGGCCGGAGACGTGTTCATGGATTTTGACGGTCGAGAACACCGCAATTTCCCTATAGACAGGCCGAATACGGAATACAAACAAGCCGGATACCTATGCTGTGGTCGGAGGAACACGTATAGGTGGCGCGTACGCGTCTTCTATCTTCTTGGCCAAACTTCGAGGCGATATTTGCATTTTCCTTAGAATATTCCAGATCTCACGAAGTCGCAGAAGCGTACTATGGGGTCTCGAGGAACGCTTGTATTAATAGAAAAGGGGTTACCGGGTGCACTTTAGGGATGTCGTAATGGTGTTCGAAATTGTTTTCGGAGAATGACTCTCGCTGCTGGAAAGATGTAATTGAAATTTATCCCGGCTGTGTGTAGGATTAAACGTATACGGTTAAGTATGAGCGGGGATGTCTTGTTTGGCGAAGTTCTACAAGTCCGCTGAAGTGTCGAAGCGGGTTATTTGGTGTCCGGAATCAAGCTGTACCGAAATCAATTCGGGGAAATGATCGAGGGTCTTACAGGTTGTCGTACACCTTCCAAAATTTTGCTTAACGTTCGTGTCGTGGATGGAAATTGTAAATTTACAATAGCGTTGTAAATATTAACCTAACCTGACACGACAATTAGCACGTTGCATTTTTCAAACTAACTTGACAGAAAACAAAACGGTGTAAGGTTTTACGTGTTGTAGAGCGATTGAAACTTTAATTGCGTCTGTGTATCGAATATTTATAATGTGAGAGGACCGCGAGAAAATTTTGGAAGTTTCGATTAAAGGTTTTAAACACTTCTTTTAACGCTTTATTTAAATTAACGCTTTGACTGCCACTGTGGTTATATATGGCAAGTCATGGTTTCTGCTGTGACGCCATGGTGGTCATTGGTGACCAGAGCTCTTGAATTATTTACAATTGTAAAAATTGAATGAAAATTGACGGTTAGTTGATTGTCAGCTGCTACCAAGGTGCCACCGGTGGTCACCAATGACCGCCAATATGATAAACGCTCTATTTGGTAAGAATGTTGTCTTACATCGCCAATTTATTATTATTTTGCCATTATATGCTTTGAGTAATGAAAATATTCTCATGGCGTCCTGATCGAAACATGTGATTTCGTCGTGACAGTCAAAGGGTTAATGTTCTTTATAGACTACACTTGCGAGAAAATTCGAAAGTGTAACTCGAAGCAGATATTTTCTAAATTAGTTCTAAGTTATACGAGGAAAATTTCAAGATTACGTAAATCGATAGGGCAAATTTATTTTGTAATTCCTAACGAAAGAAGACTGGTGGGATACTCTCGATGAATGTCTGAAAAACGTGCTCTGTCCTCTCGCAAGAGATGTCGTAGCACGAGAAAACGAGACGAGAAAAATAAAAAATATGCTAAGTAAGTGGAAAAGCTAGCGGACATATGCATGTCCTGCCATCGCGCATTTTTATAGGGAGAACTTACCCTATAACCCCCCAAATGTTTGACCAAACACGTAAGAGTTGCGTCCCTTCCGACCGGTACAGTTAGATTCGTGATGGGACCAGCAAATTCAGGTGGAAAAGCACCGCCTGAAACAGATACGATGCACGTGAGAAACTTCTCGAATTTGCATATCTTGCTCGCTGCAATTCACAGTTACAACGTTCGCTTAATAAACGAGATGCGCGGCTGATATAAAAGTGACCGAGCTGGTGATCAAGGAACGAGGATATATTTTAACACGTTGATTGCCACGATCGTGCTTGCTTCCTCAATGGGGCCATGGTGGTCATCAGCGTTCGGAGATACTAATTTTTTAAATTTATATCCGTTTTATCCTAACCAATTTTTGAATATTTGAACAATATTATATTTAAATTTTGAATATTATTATATTATATTTTGAATATTTAAATAAATAGAGAACTTTGAATAGAAAGCATTAATAATTTGCACCGCTTTTTTTTTTCTTTGCCATATTGTTTGATAATTCATCAGTATATCGTAAGAATAATGGAAATTTTGTCGTGGTCCCCTGAGCGTACTATATAAAGAATGCACGGTAGTCACAGTGTTAATTTTAATTTTTAATTTAAACCGAATATTCTGCGGAAAATAGACCTGTGCGTATGTGTCATATTTAAAGATGTCCATTTTCCAATTTACGTGTAATAAACGTTTGCATACGTGCGTTAATACCCGAAATTCTATTCACGGTGGTGATTTATAAATATGTCCATAATATGTCAACCTCTGTTTCGTATTAATTATCGAGCATTTAATTTAAACACAAAGAAATTTCAAGATAAAACTTATGTTTAACTCGTGACCGAGATGAAGCAAGGGGTTCTATGTTACGAATGAACAAATGACCATATAAAAGCAATTAGAAATAGAATAGAATATCATTTGCGATAATATAAATATAATATGTGCGAGTGAATGAATATGTGTATGAATGATGTTTGAACAAATGTTTAGAAGATCGTGCTAAAATAAAACAGTTATGTGAGAAAGTGTCAATCAATATCTTTGTTTAAAATAATTTATTGCGAGTTCTTTCCATTATTTAAATATTTTTATCTATATATACTAATGCGTTAACTGTTAAGAAACGTAGAAGATATTGGTGTCAATTGCTATCAATTTATGTTCCATTCGAATGGTAATTTTCTAGATTTATAACGAGGAGCTGTACAGACACTCTCTTTCATCCAAGAATTTTTTAAGTGTTCGTTTATAACAAGTAAATTACTTCTCTGGGTGCAATTTTGTAATATACTATATAAATCTTCCGAGTCCTTTTTTAAATCATCGCTTCTCGCTTATTCATTCCTCAACTGTAATACGAATAGAAGATCAAATATATTGACAGATAAGTATGTTAAAAGAGTTGAATATTACGATGAACAGTACATAAAATAATATCGACGTGCAACCCGATGAATCCTTACTTCAAAAATAATTTCTTGATTGACACGAAGACTACTTTCTTCTGATCAACCAGCTTCAATAGTGTTCATATTTCATAATTATTACTCTAGAAAATACTCTCTCGTCTTTCTTTTATTATTATCACTACACGTGTCTTTAAAACGATACCTATATTATATTTAATTGAAAAAATTTTTTAAAAATCCGATCTTCAGATTGCTTCGAAAATAATTTCTCGATTGACACGAAGACTACTTTCTTCTGATCAACCAGTTTCAATAGTGTTCATATTTCGTAATTATTACTCTAGAAAATACTCTCTTGTCTTTCTTTTATTATTATCATTACACGTGTCTTTAAAACTTATTATTAATACTTATATTTGTGAGTGTGGTTTTATATGTGTGAATGCGAATGAGATGGAATAACACTCAAAACATGGGTGTGTAATGGTTAATAGGAGTGAGAGAAAAAGAAGAATTTTCTAGAAAGTGTCAGTCATTTTTTTTTTTTTTTAAATAGTTTATTGCGAGTTGTTTTTATTATTTAAATATGTTTATATAAATATAGTAATGTGTTAATTGTTGAAAAACGTGGAAGATATTGGTGTCCATTTCTATCAACAGAAAGTAATGAGACTATAACGAGCCTAGAATAAAAAGTGCGTGACATTGAAAGTGTTAAACGAAACTCGCTTATTCATTGCACAATCGAAAGTTTCGGGTAATACCTCGTTTTCAATTGGTAAAGTGTCACTGACGAAACATCGTTGTGTTCGCTGTTCCCTTTAATCCCTACGATCGATGATTGAACACGGGCAACTTGGCAATTATGCGCTAAGTGCTGGGTAATATTTAGCTAGTCCATTTCGGTCCTGGAGAGAATGGACGGTGAGATTTTATTTCGGAAGTTGCTAAAAACGCTTCAACGTTAAAATCGTCTCTGCATCGATTATACTATGTGATTTACCGCGGATGAGTTTATTATAGGCAGAAGTCACATGCACTGTGCTACTCGTATATTAACGACTTCGTGGCACACACTCTTCGTGAATTATTAATGTTTATTACGTTCGAATGAATTTATGTTCAGGAGTTGTATGGTTTATACGGCTTTATTTGCGGAAAGGAAAACGTTAATTACTATCCTCATGAAGGGGTCAGAGGGGGGTACGTTCGTTAGAAGTTATCGTAACTTCGTACGTGGTGGATGTTTTATGCTTAAAAGTAGAAATTATTTTTGTTCATGTTTTTGTCCTCTTGAATTAAGTATCGCGAAGAGTTCGTGTAAAGTAGCCGGAGTTCCTTTTAAGACAATAGGCATCGTTAAGTTGCCTGGGGATAATGGCTATTATTATTTCTTGTAATTGTTATCGTTTACAGTGTTTTAAGCATCCGTCGAAGTTCTAAAGGACGAGCTTTGTAAGGTGCTTTGAATTGCAGGATACTCTAATTGGAGGCAAGAAGATTTTAATATCGCCATTTTTTAATTTCCAATCTGTTGTCACGTACAATCTGCATTATTTTTCGTATCGCCATTCTCCAATATGTACCTACCAGTGTTGTAACGAAAACTCAGTTTGAAAATAAAAATACAATTTTTTCAGGTGTCATACTTCGATCTTAAATACAGGTTATTTTGATTGGTAGATTTTTCCGCCACAATAAATCACCGGTGTATTTGTATTTAAAAGTTGTTAACAATGAAATGCTATTGGAAGCAATGTATCCAGATCGTAGAATTTTGCAACGATCGGTAGTAGAATATTTTTACCTTTCACACTAGTAAATTGATGTTACAACGTTAATTCTTGCTGGTATATTAGACTCCTATGTAAAGTTTCATCTAAATTTTAGAATACATCGCGAATTTTAATAGATACGATATTGTGACACAATGCATATAGAAATAGCAAGAATTCTCTCAATTTTATTTATTTATTTATTTATTTTCAATTAACTGGTTCTTCGAGCACGAAACAGCGCTATAATTTCTTAAATTTTTAACTCCATTTTTGATCGAAAATTCGTAATTTTTTGCCTGTCTGGATGCAATTTGTTTGCAGATGTTTATCGTTTCTTTTCATTTGAAGCAGCAACGGAAGTCTAGGGAGCGTATTGTTATATCGTTACCCGCGTTTCTATCTCGCTGGTCAGTAACAACGCTTTTCCTGTTAGTATCCAAGAAATAAATCGAAGTACCCGATCGTAACCGTTAAATGGAAGAACAAGAAACGTCCGATAGAGAGTAACAATAATTAGATTCTTCGGTAACTTAGTAACTTTTTCGCTAAACAGTTTCCTTCGTTTTGTGATGTATAAGTTCGTAAAAGTTTCAAGTACAGTCACTCAGGGGATTGAATTGAATCCTTTATCTGTCACGGATAGGTCTCAAACGAGATTATTTTGTCAGATACATTTCCACTGTGTGCATTAATTTAATGAAATTTCTTTTTTCAATTTCTTCGTATCCACTACGCGTGTTTTCTTCCATTTTACACGATTTCAAAATTTCTCTGCCATTTTATTAAGCGTCACGTCTTTATCTGATCTTATCCAGTAGTGCAACGTGATATGAATCCTCGTTTCGAATAACTTTATTTCAGATGCGTGTATTGTAAATAACACAAAGCAAAATAATTGAAAGGAAAATTAAAATTTCTCAAAAAAGACTAAAATCTTAATTTATTCACCTGGGTTTACATGAAAATTATTTTAATCAGTTATAGTATGTTATATTCGAAATTTTGTAATCTTATTAATTATATTCGATTTTTAATATACCGTTTAATTGTTTTAATAGAATTTAATATTTGGATATTTAATTAATTATGACTTAAATTTCTTATATAACCAATATCGATGGTAGAAAAATATTGACACGCTCATATTTATTGCTTTCGTAGATTTAGGAATTTTGTTAATTATAATCAATTTTTAACGTACCGTTTAATTACTTTAATAATATTTGATATTTGGATATTTAATTAATTGTGACGTATGTCTCTTATATAACAAATATCGATGATACAAAAATATTGAATTGAAAATATGTTCATATTTATTGGTTTCGTAGATAAAAATTCAAATTACTTGCAAAAGATTAAAAACGAATCGCAATTTATTCACCTGTGTTTACATGAAAAATATTTAAATCAGTTATAGTATGTTATATTCGAAATTTAATAATCTTATTAATTATAATCGAGTTTTAAGATACCGTTTAATTATTTTAATAAAATTCGATATTTAGATATTTCATTAATTATGATTTAAATTTCTTATATAACAAATATCGATGGTACAAGAATATTGACACGCTCATATTTATTGCTTTCGTAGATTTAGGAATTTTCTTAATTATAATCGATTTTTAATATACCGTTTAATTATTTTAATAAAATTTGATATTTGGATATTTAATTAATTATGACTTAACTTTCTTATACAACAAATATCGATGGTACAAAAATATCGACATGCTCATATTTATTACTTTCGTAGATAAAAATTCTTCAAGAATGGCTAGTAAATTCGCAAGGTTAGTTAAAAATACCGCTGAAATAGATATTTAACCGCGGAATCGGTGAATAACAATTTTTCTAGTACAAAATTAATTAACGAGGTATAGAATTTACAAACGTTTCCTCTCTAAAAGCCAATAATATCACTTACATTTTTCCCTGCAATTTTCGAATAGTTGCTGAAATTCCGCACATACAGCAGCTTTAACGTGAAATGAAAGTACTGTTTTCATCCACTGCTCTACTTTGCTACCCTTAGCATCGATGACTTAGAAATTGTACCAGAAGTTTGCTTTATCCTTCCGGGTTTCTTTCGCCAACAAAGAAGTCGAGGAAACGTTGCTTTCCAGCCGTTGCCACGGCAATTATCAGATACTCGTGTTTGAATGGGAAAGCAGCGGAATAAATCATGGGTTGACAGCTACCGGCCGTGGCTGTTGCTTGAGAGTTGCTGTCGGTAATCAGAATGCGAGCCTAATTAGGGAACCGTTTTCGTGGGGATGTATTTTATCCGGAGGTATGAAATCGCGATAATTAGCTGGATGCCGGTCATGCACTGGAAACTTTTAAATTCGTTCTCAGTGCCGCGTCAGAAGCATGAGAAGACGAACGGAAACAAACGTTGCGCCGCTCCACCAACGTCGAAAGGGCGGAGGGGGTTGGAAGCGGTAAGAATAGGACAGAAAGTTGAGAGTCGAACCGAGACATCACCGAGATAATGAAATAAGAGGCACGACACTTTTTCGTTAAACTAAAGACTACGCGTTAAAAGGAGCGGAAGGAGGAATTCCGGGGCAAAGATAAGCCAAAGTCAAGCCGGGAGATGTTGGAGAAGACAAGCTTGGAGCAGTTTGTCTCATAACAGCGGTAATAGGATTGGAAAGTATTATAAGTAGAAGTGACAATCGCCGTGGGACAGGCAGTCTGCCGAGTGGCTGGAAACAGAATAAATTGATGGTGGCGACATTACAAGGAAATAAAAGCAACGAATAAACGTCTACTCGGCGGCAGGTCTAGAGAAAAATATAATTCTTCTATCGAGTCCCTGGGGGGATGAAAGGCTTTCGTATTATTGTAATTTAAGATCTGTATTAATTCTTCGATAGTTCACAAAGTGTTCGCATTCTTTGTTCCGGCCTGGTTTCGACAGGCAAGAGGGGAAAGCTGTTTGCATTTCTCCCGGCTAACGTGGTCCAATTTATTAATCTCCAGTGAAAGATGCGCGCGAAAAATGGAGGAAATAGCGCTGCGAAAATTGTTTCGCGTTGATCCGCGAGTAAGTTGGATTTATCTCGCGAAATTTCCTCGAATAAGCTTGACATCTTAACGGTCCATGAACTATATATGATTCCTTTCAAACTTTTTTCTCCATCGTCTTGTAGCAGATCAATTCTTATGCCTAACGCGATGAAACATTTTTTGAAACTCGAAAAAATATTTTGGAAATTTGTTTTGGTCGTTGAAAGTACAGAAAGCAATTACGCGGTAGATGTACAGGTAGTTCTCCTACAACGCGACATCCTATAGCACGGTTTCACTATAACACGATTCATAAATTGCGGGAACCCTCCTACAACACGGCGTTCTATAACACGGTTTCGCTCTGAGAAAATACGATAAGTAAAGTGCAAAAACCTTTGTACAACACTATAAGTACTTCTACATGAGCAGTGACGACGGAGAAATTTATTAACTTAAACTTGCGTTAAATTAAAATAATATTTTTGTTTCTTTTTTGTTTTCTGTTGCACATACGTTTGTATTTTTAATCAAAATTAAGTTATTTATGTATAATTAGAAAAGAAATTTGTTTTTAATAAGTTTTCGGAACGTACCCCCCCTCCCCATTTTTGTACTGGCTCCGGGTCTCGTACAACACGGTTTCACAAAACACGGAACCTATCTACCGTGTTATAGGAGGGTTACGTGTATTCGAAATGACGTCATAAATGTCAAAGGTATCGAACAGTTTCAGCAAATGTCTCGAAAATAGACTTTGATCGACCCCTTATGTATACCCCTTAGATTAGGTTAGGTATGTCGAGGTGTCCCGGATCAGCATCTTCAATAATTTGCATCGATATCATAGACGTCGGAATAAGTAATATTTTTTTTTGTATTAGGCGAAATTTCTGTGCTGAATTCAAAATATTCAGAGAGATTGGTTTGTTTCGGTGACCTGATATATTGATTTTATATTTCTATCGGATACCGATACTGAAATTTCAGAACAATAATGCATTCGAACAAGCTCTCTTCTTTCTTAATATCGCCACCGTGTTGGCTTGCCTCTTAAATTTATCATTTAATGTATCATTTCGCGTAAACCTACGAGATGGGAAACATTTATTTCGATAGATGTATTTTCCTAGAAAATAACAAAATATTTGTAATTACAAATATATAGTTTTTTTTTTTAATTTGTAATTACAGATATATAAAATCACAAGTATAGCGTTAATTATGCGTTTAGAATGTACTTTATTATTTAAAAAAAGTAAGATACGAATAAATCGATTTCTTCCACAATGGCCGTCATTCTTCGCGCAAGGATAACTCGAACGAAGTAAACAATTGTAAGGGAAACAAAAATTATAACTCTCGAAAGAAGTTTGTATGAGGAAAAGAAGGGAAAAATACGAGACACAGTGGATGCGATGATGAACTTACGCAGTGTTACGATTAATAAAATGTTTTATTACGAAATCGGGGATGAACGTTACGTCGGGGATATTCCAACGCTGACACAAACATTCCACGGAAGTTAAGAATTTTACGATATTTAATATAGGTAATAAGCTACTTTGAAAAGTCCGATAATAAGCTGTTCGTGAAAAGTTTTGGTGCCGGAAGATAGTTGCTCGGAACACGATATATTGATAAATCTCTTGGACACGAGCAATTTATGAGAACAATCGAGCTATTGTTCCTAATATCAATTAAACAATAACGGACTCGTATTTATTTACCCATGAAGAATGGGAATACCCCATTAAAAGCACGCGTAAAAAATTTCCACGATAACGTTTAGCAGAAATATTCCGATTTTATAAATATGCAAAACCACAGCTTTGGGGTATATTGAGGTTAGCTGAATGTGCTGAATAAAGCGATAAGAATCGTTTTCGAAATATTGTTTCTCAAACTATTCGGATACTCGTCGATAATTATTTTCGCACATTCGAGGTTTCAAAATGTGCTTTCTTTGAAGATAAAAATGGCAGAGCATATTTATCGTCATTTACAACTCCGAAGGAGCGAAGAAGATAATAAGTCAGACGAATTATTTAAATTTCTACGATATTTATCCATCCCTGTAAAACCACACCGTGTACACACGAACCGAGAAAATTTTACGTTAATTAGAAATATTGAATACCCATCGACGGATATTTTCACAAAATGGAGAACGCAAAATGTAATTTCTCTGGAGATAAAAATGGCGGAGCGTATTTCTCGGTATTAACAGCTTCAAAGGAGCGAAGAAGATAATAAGTCAGACGAATTATGTAAGTTCCTACGATATTTATCGCATCTCTTTGTAACCACACCGTGTACACAAGAGCTAAGGAAATTTTACATTAATTAGAAATATTAAATACCCATCGACGGATATTTTCACAAAATGGAGAATGCAAAATGTAATTTCTTTGGAGATAAAAATGGCGGAGCGTATTTCTCGGTATTAACAGCTTCAAAGGAACAAAGAAGATAATAAGTCAGACGAATTATTGAAGTTTCTACGATGTTTATCGTGTCCCTTTAAAATCACACTGTGTACACAAGAGCTAAGGAAATTTTATGTTAGTATTATCGACCAATCCTTATTTTGTACGCTTATTGTCCTCTTACAATCCCGAGTTAGATAGAAACCGTTTCGCTGATTGTTTGCTTTGTCTCCTTTCCATCGTTTTGACATTTCTTTCCGTTTTCCGTTGCCCCTTTAAAAGTTTGCCTGCTTGTTACTATCTTCGGTTAAGGAGTGAGTCATAACGGAGTGAATGCGAACAATATTAAAGGTGTACATTATGCAGAGGAAGATCGTGAATCTGTGATACGTAATATCGCGAAGATAAAGATGAACCGAGGAATACGGTATCGCGCCAATTTTCCTTTTCCCTGTGCGTGCTGCGGATTAAATAATATACACGACGATTAGGTGAACGCACAAAGTTCCATTAATACGGATATTGTGAAATTCCTTCCAAGTCTCCTTACCAAACGCTTTTTAGCACCATCCTCCTCTTTTTCTTTCCTTTTCTTTCTCGTTTGATGTACTTAACATTACGTGAAAAAGGAAAATTGGGATTTTTATGGAAGATGCGAATTTTGGAAGAAAAGGAAAGAAAAATGAAAAGATGTGGTATTAATTATACGATATATTTTGGAAACTTGACGAATGTGGAGGAATCTCAAATTGAGGGAGAGATATCAGGATGATACGATAATAAGGAGAGGAGAGGCACGTTATAAATATATTGACAAAATTTCTTTGAAAAATTGAAATCTTGCAATTAGATTATTATTAAAGATGTAATTGAAATTTATCCCGGCTGTGTGTAGGATTAAACGTATACGGTTAAGTATGAGCGGGGATGTCTTGTTTGGCGAAGTTCTACAAGTCCGCTGAAGTGTCGAAGCGGGTTATTTGGTGTCCGGAATCAAGCTGTACCGAAATCAATTCGGGGAAATGATCGAGGGTCTTACAGGTTGTCGTACACCTTCCAAAATTTTGCTTAACGTTCGTGTCGTGGATGGAAATTGTAAATTTACAATAGCGTTGTAAATATTAACCTAACCTGACACGACAATTAGCACGTTGCATTTTTCAAACTAACTTGACAGAAAACAAAACGGTGTAAGGTTTTACGTGTTGTAGAGCGATTGAAACTTTAATTGCGTCTGTGTATCGAATATTTATAATGTGAGAGGACCGCGAGAAAATTTTGGAAGTTTCGATTAAAGGTTTTAAACACTTCTTTTAACGCTTTATTTAAATTAACGCTTTGACTGCCACTGTGGTTATATATGGCAAGTCATGGTTTCTGCTGTGACGCCATGGTGGTCATTGGTGACCAGAGCTCTTGAATTATTTACAATTGTAAAAATTGAATGAAAATTGACGGTTAGTTGATTGTCAGCTGCTACCAAGGTGCCACCGGTGGTCACCAATGACCGCCAATATGATAAACGCTCTATTTGGTAAGAATGTTGTCTTACATCGCCAATTTATTATTATTTTGCCATTATATGCTTTGAGTAATGAAAATATTCTCATGGCGTCCTGATCGAAACATGTGATTTCGTCGTGACAGTGAAAGGGTTAATGTTCTTTATAGACTACACTTGCGAGAAAATTCGAAAGTGTAACTCGAAGCAGATATTTTCTAAATTAGTTCTAAGTTATACGAGGAAAATTTCAAGATTACGTAAATCGATAGGGCAAATTTATTTTGTAATTCCTAACGAAAGAAGACTGGTGGGATACTCTCGATGAATGTCTGAAAAACGTGCTCTGTCCTCTCGCAAGAGATGTCGTAGCACGAGAAAACGAGACGAGAAAAATAAAAAATATGCTAAGTAAGTGGAAAAGCTAGCGGACATATGCATGTCCTGCCATCGCGCATTTTTATAGGGAGAACTTACCCTATAACCCCCCAAATGTTTGACCAAACACGTAAGAGTTGCGTCCCTTCCGACCGGTACAGTTAGATTCGTGATGGGACCAGCAAATTCAGGTGGAAAAGCACCGCCTGAAACAGATACGATGCACGTGAGAAACTTCTCGAATTTGCATATCTTGCTCGCTGCAATTCACAGTTACAACGTTCGCTTAATAAACGAGATGCGCGGCTGATATAAAAGTGACCGAGCTGGTGATCAAGGAACGAGGATATATTTTAACACGTTGATTGCCACGATCGTGCTTGCTTCCTCAATGGGGCCATGGTGGTCATCAGCGTTCGGAGATACTAATT
Source organism: Eufriesea mexicana (assembly GCF_001483705.2). Classification (NCBI taxonomy): domain Eukaryota; kingdom Metazoa; phylum Arthropoda; class Insecta; order Hymenoptera; family Apidae; genus Eufriesea; species Eufriesea mexicana. The sequence goes on along the minus strand of NW_016907867.1, from coordinate 124,849 downwards.
TTTTAAATTTATATCCGTTTTATCCTAACCAATTTTTGAATATTTGAACAATATTATATTTAAATTTTGAATATTATTATATTATATTTTGAATATTTAAATAAATAGAAAACTTTGAATGAAAGACATTAATAATTTGCGCCATTATTTTTTTTTTACCATATTATTTGGTAATTCATCATTATATCATAAGAATAATGGAAATTTTATCGTGCCCCCCTGAACATACCATATAAAAAGCAAATGGCAGTCAAAGTGTTAAATATTTTCTTAAAACAACGCGAATACTTTGAACTATTATCTTCATATCAAACCAATAAGAAAGGTGTAACAAAAAATATAATTAATAATTAAAAACAAGAAGAAGAAAAATATTCGTGCTAATTTTTAAAAATTCCCTAATTTCTTCGTTCCTTTTACTAAATATTTTTCTTCGAACCATTTTAGAGCTTCTTCGCTCCTTCCTACATTTCTATATCTAAACTTCTTTTCGATATCTTCGTCCATAAGTTGCACCATCTTTGTAATGAATCGATTTTCAACTTTCTTGCCTTGTTCTCTCCATCTACTGTTCATCCCTTTCCACTTCGCTTCGTTTCCTTTCCTCTAGCCAGCTCTCTTTCCCACAATTACCTATTATTTCCTTTTATCCGTGTCATCGTTAGTTTCCCTACTTTCATCCAATCTCGACCAAATCTTCGGTACCCCCTTTTTTTTCAATTTACAAATCTCTTTTCCGGTTTTATTTCGCATCCCTTTTTATCCCTTTATTTTCGTTCAACCCTGTTCACATTTTTTCGTAACATTTTATTTGCCAGTCGTAACGAGATACCGATTTAAAGCGACGCTGAGAGGAGACACGAACGTGAGTTCGATTTTAAGTCGATCCTGTACATTTACCTATATACCAACTGCATTTAGCTGCACAAATGTACATATCGGGGCTAAAATACGACGGTGGGACATTAGAAGAGCGAAGAAACGTCTTAGTTTTACGAAAATTTGCCTTCCTTCATCGTCCACGCTTTATAAACGTGTTCAGTTTCACAGAGATGTACCTGACCATTTAATTATATATCAGATTCGCTATGAAATGTACAGAAATTACACTCGAGGATTCATCTTTTCCCAGAGCTGGTACGATATAAATATATAAGAAGGATATAAGTCTGCGCTGATAGCAAGAAGAGTTTCAACGAGAACAGCGATAAAATTAAAATAGAAATTAAGTAATACAGGTAATATATGATTAATTACCAAGGGCGTATGATTTTATTCATTTTCGCGATGAAAAGCTGCGCGCTTTTCCGCCAGTGGTACTCGATGAAACTTAAAAATCGCAGGACCTCGTAATTCCACTGAAAGTTGAAAAATGTGAGAGGATTAAATTTCGAGCAAGGTATGCATTCGCACATAATTATTGGTTTTTGTTCCGGGCGAGAAAGGAGGGAAAGAGATAAATGAATACTATGTAGCGCTGACAACGAAAGAGTGACGCATCGAATCGAATTGGACGACACTCGGGGAAGTCTGTGAGTGGAAACCAGAATTGATTCAACTTAATTTATTCTTGAGTTTGACTGCGTTGAATAGCCTCTCCTCTCGCTTCGTCGTTCGTTAAGCAACCGATAAGTAGAAGTTTCCAGTTTGCCGGAAGTCTCCTTTCAGTGGCTCGCACATTACTTTGGGACCTTATTTATCCCTTTCACTGTTGACCATTAGCGCTCGATATTCGATACAACAAAAATGCTCAATCCTTTGCACTCACCGGTCCGTCGCCTTTGTCATAGTCACCCTTTTTCATTCTCTCCGATATTTGTATAATTCATCTCTACAGTTCCGTCCAATTTATGAAAGAAATTTTTATTTTATTTCATCCGCGACGTATATTGCGTGCATTGACATATATCGAATATCCAATGAAAATATATTCCGTGTTTAATACATTTTTTCTTGCGTTTACTTAATTGCCAGTTGTTTGCTGTAAATTAAGTTGATATTAAAGCGAGCCTTCGCAATGAAGGAATTTTCATTAGCTTTAATAGTGCTGCGATTTTCTCAAGGCACTTGTGCAGTACTCGCACGTATTTTATCCAGGTTTGCGAATCTACTTAAAAGTATCGTGGTCTTCCTTTTTCCGGAGTACGTATGAAGTGTCGGAAACCTTTTAGTTATATTCGAACCAACATGTAGCGCACTTAATTCCACCCCTTTATTTAAACGTTAATAAATATATTATAAAACAGAATTAACGATTTTTATTGACTAATTTTTATTGACGTGTAGGTTTTATACGTGTGAATGGTAATGAGATAGAATAAATGAAAGTCATTTGAGATGATATAAACGTAGGGATCGGATTTTGGGTGGATTGATTTAAGATTGTTGGCTTCCTAATAGAATGAAATAAGCTGATAACTATAATAACAGCTATGAAACAAGAGTGATTCTCAGTGGGCTTGCTTTCTGATTTTTCTTGGACTGACTTGGACTACTTAAATACTCTCTAACTGACACACTGGCACACTTTTCAAGATTGCAAAAAAGACTGACTTTAAAAGCTCTTAAAGATTTATTCGTCTTGCACCCTTGCACCCTTATTTAATTTGCACCCTAGCGCGGAATATTCCGCGAACCACGACACGACTGTCGACTATCACCGAGCGCGGAATA
>NW_016907867.1:52539-120325 GCF_001483705.2 Eufriesea mexicana | reverse complement strand
AGTTGAGAATCGATCTAGATTCGTGTGAAGAGATAATTTGTATGTTTAATCGTCACTCGCACACAGTTACAATTTATTAATAAATTACCACCACCGTCAATCCCTACACTACGAATAATTTTTCTTCTATGAATTGTACACCTATTGTACTACATAAGAGCAAGATCACAAAAATACGACGAACCCTCATTTTTTTCCTTGAAATAAATTGGTAAAACACGAGAGAAAATAGGTAAAAAACACGCCTACTTTATTCGCGCAACAAAATTTGCAAGAAATTCCTATGTTCCGTTCTTTTTTCGTTGCTGACACTTTCGGAAAGTTTGCGATTCATCCGATTTGTCCGAGGAAAAAAGAACAGCCATAGCTAGCAACCGTAAAAAGCAATATTTCAACGGATGAGGATAGAGGGTCGTGAGGCCAATATCAGCATATATCGTTGGTGACAGCGTTCGTCCCAAAAGCGGATTAGTTCCGGTATTGTATTTACAGGTGGCCACGAAGTGAACAGCTTACTTTCAAAATTGCTCGTATAGTTGGCAATGCATCATAATTCGCGACGTTTGATGTGCTCGGTTGATTTTAGAATTCCCACCGGTGAAAACTTTCCCGCGTGTCGCGTTGTTTATTTTAAACAAATAGGAAGAACCCGGGGCGTGTGCGATTAATTGTTCCGATTATTTCGAGTTTACTTTAATTGCTTTCGTTACGAACAAGATTGATCACGCGGCACAGGCAATTTATATTTCGCTTCGAATTTAAGTTTGCAGATATTGTTATCGTGTCAATAGTTTCTGATGAAATTCAGCTCGTATTCCCGAAACATTTGTTGATTTACAATTCGCATTAGTACCCAATATTTCATTGTTGGTAATACCAGGTGAAGGGACCATTCATGACACCAAGATTCGTATTGAATTACCAATGACATCGACGATAATATCTCGATACGTTGTAACTTTCGATAATTAACCGGTTTATTTCAAATTGCTCCTATTTTTCTTTAACCCTAATCGAATTTCGAGGGATTGTTGCAAGAAGAAATTTCATTAGAACTTTCATTGCGAAAAACTTACCGAAAATGTCGTTCGGATAAATTACGAGAATTATCAACACCATTAAAAGTGCTCTTTGCCGATCTACCATTTTGTCACAGTCATCGATCCACCTGTAACAATAGAAAAAATTAATAGAATGCGTGAAAGAAAGGAATGCGACAATTAAATTAAATCTTGAGAATTAGCCTTTCTTATCATTACACTTTCCAACAAATTTTAACCCTTTGCACTCGAGAGGCGCCTCTCAGTCGCCATTTAATGATTACATTCTCACGATAGATATTAATTAAAATATTAAATTTGCAATTACCCACCAATGCGTGGAATATCGAAGTTTTGGGTTGGCAAGAAAGTACTTTCGATTTTTTAGTGTGAAATAAAACTCAATTTTACTCAATTTTACTTAATCGTAATATGATCAATTCCATCGAGAAAAATTGGAGGACTGAAAAAAGTTCAGTCGAGATAGAAAAGTAAAAGAATTGTTATCTTCTTCTTCTATCTCTTCGTTATTTTCTTCAGGGAGCGACAATATTGAAATTTTTATGGATTATAAAATTTCGTTCTTTATTTCAGCAACCGATCGTGTTCCAATCGAGCGATGTTTGATTTTCCTGACACAAGGCAGAAGTATGGAGAAAATTTCTGTTACGTCCGCATAATATATTGCGGATAACGTTTTCAACATCGGCGAGGTAAGTTTCCGTGATAGAGGAATGCTGTTACATGTACCAAAGGGCTGAAATGTATCGTAGGTAAAAACAAGGCGAGGCGGGGTAATCGATGCAAATGAAATTCTTGCGCTAATTAAAGTGAAACTTTTGTTAGAGGAGTCGAGGAGAAACTCTCTCATTCGGCAAAAACGCTAAATGTCCCATTTATTATCATCTAAATTCATTGCTTATCATCTTCTGTGTCTCATTACTGTTCTTCCCTCCGCAAAAAAGTTACCTAGCTCCGTTGCATATTTCAAGCCCCTTCCTTCTTACCTTTAACGAGATATCTATTAGCTATGCACTGGATTAATATCGTATGAAGATATGCTATCTATAACGTTTCGGTACAAAGGAACTTGTTCGAATAACCTCGCGCGAAATTAAAAGCTCTGAGAAACCTACTTGGATCTAAATTCTGTATATATTTCTCTTCTTCTTTTTGCTCAAGAACAACCCGACTAAAAGTAGAAGGTAATAAAAGCATAACTTAGAAACTTTAAATGAGACCGAAACGCGAAGATAAGAGACCGAAGTGGTGCTGTTAGCTAAAGAAACTCTTTTCTAGGCGCGAGATGCAAATTTAGATACAAAAGCTCATCGTGGATAGAATTGAACGAACGTGTAACGGGTTTAATCCTTTTGGTAATTTCCAGAAAAATACCTGGGCATTACGAGCTGAAATTGAACACGGTAACAAAAATCCCTTTTCACAAAATTTTCATACAATTTCGGTATGGCAAAGTTCAGTGATGAAGCATCGATCGCGTCGTTTAAATATCGATTGTTATAAACGGATAATAAAAGGGAAGCTTTAGAAACGTAAAACAGAAAGTTTGAATGGTTGAAAAAGCAAATAACGATTTATTTAGGCACTTAGTACCTGGTTCATTTGTTGCTACCACAGGACCGAATGTCCCAAGTTAAGTGGAGGACTGTTTATGTCCTTATTGCCAGCGTCCCTTGATTCGTGTACACTCGTTATCGCCTAGTCACCACTTGGGTGAACCTTAGCCAGAGAAACAAACCGAAAACCACACCACAAACACAGTCACTCTTGTATTATATTCAATAAAATCTCACAACTCTTGTCAACTAGTTTGCGTTTGAAAAAGGACGTGAACGCATCGTCCGATACCTTCCTCTTAAAGAAGATTTCGACAAGACTTAGAGAAGAGAACGTGTAAAAGCGGATGTATTTTCATTCGTTTTAAGAAGTGGTAGTAGATTCCCCATGGTATGGTAATATGCTGAGTCAGCCGATGCTATACTCTGTCCAACGAGACCAGACAGAGAAAATGAAAATAATGTTACAGGTAGAACCTTTAGATTTTTGCGTTCCTCCAATTTTTCTGTGCAACTGATTCAGGTTCTACCTTTCACTTGTCGATGAATAATTACGAACAGTTTTCCCAGGTCATTCCGGTTCAAGTTGCGATTTATTTTTCAATCTTAGGAGAATCAGTGATTCCAACTATTGCGACCCCAGGACCGATCGTCTCAAGTTAAGTGGAGGCCTGTTTATGTCCTTATTGCCAGCGTCCCTTGATTCGTATACGCTCGTTATCACCTAGCCACCACTTGGGTGAACCTTAGCAAGGATCAATAAATCGCCCATAAGGCGATAGGCATAAGGACCCAAATTGTTTAAACATCCACCACCACCGAAAGACGTCGAAGCTAACACACACCCCAATATTATTCACAACCAATAGGAAGACACACACTCACCACTTACGTTTCACACCAACCGATCAGTAGACATACGAAACTTATAAAACCACAGAGACAGCAGTCACGGGAGAGTTCTCCTAAAAATCCCAAGAAGACAAGGCAAGCATCACGACCAGACAGTCAAGACAGACCCACGACGATCAACTGAGCGCGAGAGACTGTGACGCATCGGAACTCTTTAGTTGACCTCTAACCAGATCTAGCTCTATTAATTTAGAGTAGGTCGCATCCCAGCAACAATGTCGCATCCGCGTAAATGGGCCTTACAACCTCGCGAAACTCCCACTGTGAGAGTTGCAATGTTCAGGACGCAATATCAGTGAAGAACGTAACGGTGTCTCTTTGTGTTTGTCATTCGATGTCGAATGACGAAATACTTCCGATTTTTGACGGCGTTAGCTACGATGTTTGCGAAACATCCATTCGACTGTTTATCAAGAAATTGAAAGCCTCCACTCAGAGACGATCTTGAAAGAGGAAAAAATAAAACGCACGTCGCAGGTGGGAACATTAAAGGTGCGAGACTGTTTCTGACAGCATTTCGAAGAGATAATCTTCATCCTTTTGTAGAGAATTTACACGCAGATCAGAACGTCGGATTATAGCAAAAATGGTGCACGGTTTAGTTAGAGTAGAAAATATAAATTAGGAAACGTGAAAATAAGTATTAGATGTCTTAAGTTAATACAAAAAGTAATAATATGCAAGATAAACGAAAATTGCTTTTCATGGAGAAATGAAATTTTCTGAAATTTATTCGAACATTAAGTTCTATGGTGTTTTTCTCTGTAATATTATATCTATAAAATCTGTGTATAATATTTGTTAATATCTATACAAATAGTGACTACAAGGTACTTAAATTTAATTCATAAAGAAAAGGCTGTTAGGAGATACAAAGCGAATTTTTATTTTTAAAGAATTAGTGATTTTTCTAATTTATTTAATTTATTTTGCTAAAAGATTGCAGAATACTGTCAAAAAATTACTTCACTTAGAAAAGAAAATCATATTACCCGTTTGTACTTCTCGTATCTCATGTTACTTTATATGCAGCAACAGGTGTTACATTTTCAGCGATTCGAACGTTAATATATGCAATTAACGTAGTCGTACATAAATACACCATTGCACGTGTCATTTTATAGAATTGGCAGTGTCTACACGTAGAAACGATGGTGAAAATAATAGCTCTGTAGGATTAAATCGATAACCGAATAATTTTAAATTTTCCTCTCTTTTCCTGTTTAAAAATGGTTTCCCTTGAAACAAATTTCCCTCGCACATTCTATTCGTTTCTATATGAAATGAAAATACTTACTTTCTTGGATCATGTATTTGTTGCAGAAAAAGAAATCTCTGTCTTAAATTCAATTTTATCCCGGAATTCTTGATATTCATGGGAAGATACGTTTGCTATATTTCTCTCGGCCATAATTCTGCATGGGATTTTCCCAGCTTTCGAAAATAAACTAATAAGAAAGGAACAGCGTAAAAATCTGATTTTTTCAAATTACCGTAGAAAAGGCATTTGATTTTCTAAACAAATTTAGAAATCGAATGAAAAATTTGCGAAGTTGATATTTTCCTTGAATAATTGATTAAAATAAATATTAAATAAAATAATTTATTAAAGCACATATGAATGTATCTTTATACAGACATGTAGATATGTAGATATGTAAACAAATTGAAGTAGAAAATTAAATTTTTCTTTTCTTTTTTTTTTTTTTTTAATTTTAACTTATTTCATGTTAGCCCTTTTGTGGGTTTTTAAACTTTTCGTGTTGAGTGTTTATTGTTTCCCTTTTAATACGTGGATAATTGTTATTATGTGAACGTTCCTCGTTTAACGTATCTTTTACCAGTGTTCAAGTCTATAAAACGAAACAGAATTAGATAAACTGATTTTTGACGATATGGATGATGTACTGCATTTAAATGCTAGTAATCATCGCGTCTAAATGATTGAAACGTCGAAATAATTCTGACGAAAGTTACTCTCACTGGAAATACGTGTGCCTTGATAGCTAAGAAGTTAGGAGAACAGAATTCGTGCTATTGGAAGCAACATTGCCACCAAGATCGACCAAATATTTGTTTTAAGTCACACCTTTCCGTGTGTCTTCAAAATACGGGAAACAGAGTCGCACAGGAAACCAATCTACGTTTGAAGTTTTATTCCTGATGAATGTAGAATGACTTGCTGGCAGGCTGACCTCTTTAAACGCATTCCACGGATCCGTTAATTTAAGGAAATTTTCAAATAAAGTTCGCTCATTCATCAAACTGTACGAGTAATTCCTGCTTAATTTCCTGCTTTCAACCAAAAGATTGTATACGCTGAAGTTTCATCTAAATGTGACGCTTTTCATTTTTCTTTCTCTTGCTTTCCTCTCTCCTTCTTATTTTATTTTCTCCCCTTTACCTATAGCTCACATGAAAAGCAATTTATCAAGTGGAATTTTAATTCGATTCCCGGAAAAAGCAGGATTGATAATCTATTCTTTCAATTACGGTTTGTCTTTTTTCTAACGAAAATTGGAATTTATCGATTTTCCTGCGCGAATGAAAATAATTTTAACAGGTAATAACATAAATCCTTTATGCCATTTTATGATTTTTCAGACGGTCCAATTCGTCGAAAGAATTTCACATTTTTTTCAGCCAGGAATCCCAGTTTTTTGCGTGCTCTAATCTAATTACGATTTTAAATTCAACTTTCCAAAATTTTTCCTCGAAATTAAAATAATAAAAGCGAACATCGGTAATGTAAATTTCTTTTCAGAGTTGGAATTATAAAATATTCGGTTTCAATATCATATCGGTATAACGATACTGACAATAAGTTTGGAAATTAATGTTAAATACGTAGTAATTTTGTTATCGTTAGTATCAGTTATGGAAGACTGAATTCCTCGTGACTTGGAAATGGAGAGATAAGTCGGGAATGAAAGATGACTCGTGGCATTTATTTTTCGCGAGTAAACTCTTCTCCACGAGTTGCCTAAATATCGAGCTCATAGCAAATAATGTAACGCTTGATAGTGATCCAATTACTTGACAAAAAGTTTAGTGACCCATATGTAATGAGATTAATCGTGATCTGGCCGTACTTCCACTGAACAAACAAGTCGACTTCGCACGAGATTGACCGTGGAACAAAAAAAGGTTAATTAATTACTTTCAGCATGCCTCCACCCTATAGAGGAAGTTCGCTTCCACAGTTTCGTACTTTATTTACCAATGACGCTATTCATTACTGCAGTTACATGAAACGATGATATGTTCTTTTCTCAAAATTTCAACCGAACAGAGTAGCTTAATGAAATTATTCGGTTATCAGCTTGGCAGGTTATACCATTTAAATAATTAACTCACAACGGACGAGAGTAACGATCGTGTAAGCTGTTTCACGAATCCGTTTATTCTATTAAGGACTAGATTGGAATTTAATATTTAAATGTACCTTATGTGCACTGAAATATAGAATTTTATTAATATCATATCATTACGCGAATATGAATTGTTACGAAGTAACAAGCATTTTCTCAACAGCAGCAATTTTGTTTTTCAGGGAAACTGACATATATCGTTTTAATAAATCCAGTCTGCAATGCTTGCCATTTTTTTCTGTAATTTTAATAACCATTCATCTCTTTTATATTTTTGTTTGTATATTTTCTTCTGTGACTTATGCAACAGGGCATTCAACATACAATGTATGCACTTATATTAAAATTCTATTTACTATAACCTAATAAAATCTAATTAATGTACTATAACATCACATCGACGTTCACATCCACATCCACACTCGCATCCACATCACCGACATCATCGACATCACCACCAACATCAACATCATCAGTATTAACATTAACATTGCCATTAACATTAACATTAACATCAGCAACATTAACATCAACGTTAACATCACCAACATTAACATTAGCATTACCATTAACATCATCAACATTAACATTAACATTAACATATATTTAATATAGAATATTCTAAATAATATAGAAGAAGTAGATCATTATTGGCAAATAAATACTCGAGAAATTTGCAGATTTGTAAATTGACTCCTGACTATAACTCGTAATTGCGAATGAAAATAATTAAACGATTTATGAAAAATATTTTATTATCAATTATTCCTTTTTTAGTAGAAAACGAAATGTCATCCTCTACTGTCATCCTCTAGCGAAGCATCCGTAAGAATTCAACTGAAACAGAATATTGCGGTATAGTAATAACTTGCAAACATTATTTGCTCTGAAAACTTAATACCACAAAGGCGTCCTATTATCTAGCAAGTCCAAAGTTTTCTTTACGGTATTCAAACATACTCGCTTTATGACTGTTTTAAAATGCTAAGGTTATAATGTTCAAAGCTACCTTGTGCCAAAGTTTGATCAAAATACATGATTAAAATAACCCTTTGTCTTTTTCTCGATATAGCCATCGCTCTGGTTCCCCAATGTTGCTGTCAGACCATGATAGCGCGTAATTACAACTGAAACTTAAACTTATTCCCGTGAAACGTCGTCGGTTACAGTTGAAGCTATCTTCATATAGGATATTAAACGAATTTGTTGCGTCTGCTGAAGTTCTTGCATTATTAAACATGAGACCTGCCTCAAGACATCATCCGTCTCTACGTCAGGAGATGCCACGATGAAGGTGGTGTAAACGATGCCTTTGCGAAAAAGATGTTACACCCAGTAGCTGGTCGTTACTCGTTAATAAATAACGAATTAATTCATATTTTTCTTCTCTCGTTCTACGTTAATTTCGCGTGGATTTTAATTCGCACAATGTCTCATTGGTATGCGTTTATTATTTGACGAACAGACTCCGATTAACGAGTTTTAGTACATTTTCATCTCGAGGACCATTCGGGTCCTGTTTCGAATCAAACTTTGTAAAAGGAGCAACCGCTCATGCGCACAATTCCATTTCAAACACGCGACGTTATTACAACTAGCCTCTCTGTTACACTGTATTCCTTTGATATCCAAATGTGTTATACTGTATTAATTTTCCGTGTAACTGGCGATAATCACGGCTTCGGAGAAAATTTTTAATTAGCCAATTTGCCCGATCCTACTCCACGGCGATTATTGTTCAAACGTCATTTAAGTGCGCAATTTTAATGGCCCGTAGCCTCTCCGTGCACGACTTTGTTCGCGACTGTGTAGCAGGTGAACGGTAACTAACAAAATAAAACTTCCTATTAAAGCAGGTGTGTTTAACCTGGTACAGATCACCGGGTACTCTTGCATTAATTCTCGTAAGTATCGAGATTTTTATGTGTACCGTAAACTTTAGCGCATCTGCTTCATCCTAGCTGCACATCTAGCGGAGGATATCGAGATTGACAAATCGCATTATTATCTTTCGTTTTGTTGCAATTTCTCAAGTGAAATTGACGTGCAGCTCTTGTAGGATTATTGCTAGATTAATCATATGCAGACAGAGATCTGCGCGTCTGATAAACAGCAACTCCTTTTTAATAACGAAACAGATTTATTTAAACTAAAATATTACGCTGACTCTCAAACACGCCGATTCTCTACTCGCCACGTCTCGACTACACGCGTTCTGCCTCGCTCGCACCCTTGCACCCTTGCTTAAAGTCTAACACTCCCTCTTTTCATACGCGGGCTTTCTTCCTCGATCGCTCGATACAGTCATAGATATCCCGTCAAAACGTTCCTTTCGCGCTGTCGTTTGTTCTTTCGCTCGCATCCTAAATGTTGCCCTGAACGCCCGAGTTGAACCCCATGACGCTGTTTATTATTCCTCGCTTTTCGAGAAGCGGCTCGAGCGTTCCCATGTACTCGCTTAGAAGTAAGACCACACACCCATTCGCTCTGTTATCGCTCTTAATACTATCTCCTTTGCTGGAGTCCTTCACTGCTCGCAATACCACGCGCTTCATTGGGTAAGAATGTCTTATACCACCAATTTATTATTATTTTGCCATCATATGTTTTGAATAATAAAAATACTCTTATGGTGTCCTGAGCGAAACATGTGATTTCGGCGTGGCAATCAAATGGTTAAAGGCTTTATTTTAGAAATACTTGACAGGGTGAATAAATTTCCTAGGTTCATTTAAACAATGCAGAATATTTAGAAAGAGATTTTTCATTTTTAATTTTCTTTTTTATGGACTTTGTCTGATATAACGTGCATTTTTTATATTGATCATTATTTTCGTATCAAAAGGATACCTCGTACTCTGCAAATATTACCAAATAGACTTGCAAAAATTTGAAATCACACGTTCTTTTATTTCGATAAGAAATTTTCTCGAAGGGTTAAAGGTATGAATGTTTGGATCGAAACACCTGCACAGTTCCAGGTTTCAGGTTTATCCAAGCCATTAGGTCTTATTCGATCTAGGCAAGTTGCTCGAGTTCGCGGATTCGTATATACCGCGACTATATAATGACAACTCGTGAATAATAAAATTCGATTTTATATTGAAAATTGTTGTAATTTCTCAAATGAAATTGCAGCGTTTATTAAAATGCTCAGGGAACTGTCCGTATACAGTTGTATAGCAACGAAATTTATAAAGTTTATTATCAATGAAGGATACGGATATACTTATACAGATATGAAGTAACGTGCGTGTCCTTGTGAGTTACAATAATGTTTCAAATAATGTTACAAAGAATTCAATAATGTTACAAACAAATTTTATTTCGTACCGTACCGTGTTTAAGTCTGAGACTTCCCAGAAAACAGAGGGTTCTTATAAACTAAAACTCGAAGCATGGCCGCACAATAGTGAAGGTCCACGAGACCTAAAAATCATTATTGTCCTGCAACATACCTGACACCATCGTTGCAAGCCTACGGTTTATTACAACGCGCTTAATCGAAACACGAAATACGAAAAACGCCATCTTAACTCCTCCTGTTTAGAGAAGTTTTGCTTTTAGGTTTAATCTCGCTGACAAGGTCGTTCGTCTAACGAAATGAACCTATTATTAAATTAAACGGTTAACATAGTTAATACTACTGCAGAGTCGTATTGTAGCTGTCACGAAACAAGCTTCCGTTTCTATCTCGAAATCTAATGCATTATCCCAGTTCAAAACCACTAGGAGCTCGAGATGAGCAAATTGATCCATCATCTTTAACCATCTTCAATCATGCGACTATTACAATTAAATTCTTTCGAAAATATATACGTCTGGCACTTGTGAATTGGTTACAGTCCCTGTTAGTTTTGCATGACATACTGTATGTGCGATTATTTAAACTGTTATATCAGCTATACATAGATGATGTGCGTCTCGGACTGGAATATTTATTTTGTCGCGTCGTGGAAAATTAATGCACATTTTCGTTTTGGCTATCATGTAGAGATCTACCATTTTTTAATTAACGTATAATTAGCTTGATCGTTTAATATCACGAACAGATATTTTCAACACTTTTGCACTCACCAAGATCTGTTTTTTGATCATTTTAAGGTCCAAACATCGTCGACGAATGCTAACGAAAATCTTTTGTAAAAATCTTCATCGATTACCCATTTATTTTATTGCATATTTTAAATTTGGCTCCGAGAGAACTACCATTTTTTAACCAATGCATAATTAGCTCGATCGTTTTAAATTATGAGCAAATATTTTTAATTCTTTTGCACTCGCCAAGTTCTGATTTTTCATCATTTTTAGGTCCAAACATCGTCGACAAATGGTAACAAAAATCTTTTATAAAAATCTTCATCGATTACCGATGTATTTTATTATGTATTTTAAATTTGACTCCGAAAGAACTACCATTTTTTAACCAATGTATAATTATCGTTTAAAATCACGAGCAGACATTTTCAACTCTTTTGAGCTCATCAAGTTCTGTTTTTTGGTCATTTTAACATCGAAACGTCGACGACGAATGCTAACAAAAATCTTTTGTAAAAATCTTCATCGATTACCGATGTATTTTATTGCGTATTTTAAGTCTGTCTGGCTTGCTCGTCCTTTTTCTCCTTCTAGCTCTCAATCCAACCTTCCTTTCTTCCGTCTATGACGTTAAGCGACACGGTGAAAGCACTTGCAAACAAATTACGATTACGGATTCTCCGTTGGCCGTCATTCTGGACGTCTGAATTGTCGTGCTGAATACGGCGGAGGGTTAAAAAAAAATGAGGGTCCAATTGGCTATTATTCGCTGACTGGAGGGAAAGGAAGGACGCTTGCTGCGAACAATCCGACCAAGTTTGAAAATGTTTTAAAGAGAGGCTTGAGCCCGTTTGTGTAGCCCCGGGAAAATTAATGCTGCCTGTTCGAGGGAATAAATTTCCGGCTGACGCATATTTGTTTCCCACAGTTTCGATTCGCGACCAGCTCGTGTTTCGTGCGCTTCGAATGATGTTAGAACCGGAGCCAACATGCGCGTTGAAGGATCTCTAACCGATGTCACCGCATGCTTCTTAACTAGTTTAATTTGAATTATCGCCGTTGAAGTTTGCGAAAAATTCCTCCATTTTTGCGCAGTTTCCCGGTGGACGAAATTATTTCTAAAAGCTGTCGTTTTTCCGGGTGCGTTTATTTCGAGGAATCGCGAGAATTTGCTCCGCATATTTGCTCGAACCGATTAATTGTACATCGGGATTACTCTATTTACCGGTTATCGTTGTACATATTTCCGTGATGTATTTTCGATTGAGCATTCCTCGTCTTTCTTAACGCGTTCTATATGCTCGTCCGTGTTTTTAATATATCAAGCCTCTCAACGAAAATCCTGCAAATAATTCGTAAGAAAAGAGGATTGTCGTTTAGTTTAAAATTATTATGCGTTATAAATTACACGGTTTAACGTTAATTTTGCTACCAGCGGCAATATCTCATGCATAAATACAGCTGTACTTGCGCGGCATGTGCAGCAAAAGAACTAATTTCTCCCGTTTCCACTTTTAATAAACGTGAACGTGATGCATTGCAGCGCGCAATGCAAGTATACGCTTGCTTTCTTACCATTCATACACTTACCAGGGACGATGGTAGAAAGTGGCCAATTTCGCTCCTCCTTTCCTTAATTTTAATTAATTACGCGCAATTAATTACCTGGACAATTATTTTCAAGCTGGATCGTTGCCAAACTTTTCCTCCTTTTCACTTTCCCGAACTTCTACGCCAATGCCAGTATGGAATAATCGAAATATTTTTAGGATATCGTAAATCGTATATATTTCTAGGTATAATGATATATATGTACACGGAAAATAATTATTTTACAGTCATCGAAATTTTACTTGCACGCGTTTTACTGTCTAACATTATTTTCAAAACTTCATACTCCAAAGTTATAGTTTTCCCTATTTCTTATGGCCGAATACTTTGCTCTTTATTACATCTACGCGCGCTGCACGTGTGTCCATAGGTGAAGGTGCTTTATTATTCTCGCACACACCGCGTGAAAGTAAGAAGTTTGTCGTGGGAAGTCATTTTCCTAACTTTCCTCCATTGTCCTGTTCTCAGACGACCACCACTTGGTCAAGGTTTTTACCAAACGACGGGAAAGGACGGGTGGAAATTTAACGGTGGATCGCGATACTCGAAACTCAGTCGCTACTTTTCTTTCCCATTATGCACCACTGTCCCTTCCGTTTTGGCTAGTTTCGATACTACCACGATAACTCTGTGATAAAAAGAATGGTCGTTGAAAGCAACTCGTGTCCTTTTAATATTCTACAGGAGGTACGTCATCGTTTGATGGATTAAACTTAGCTGTACCAGCTTTGAATTGGAGGGGTCGTCTGTCCCACGGCGTTGCGATGATGGTCTGGGTGTTGTTCCTGTGTGGTGGTTCCTACGGTGCTGCCAGGTGGTATCCCCTTGATTATGGTGCTGTGGTATGGAACAGGTAGAAGGACGTAAGGAAAAGGAAGAGGTGGTTGTGTTTGGTCCTGGGCCTGCCAGTGGACTCGTCAGTAAGGCTTTTTAGCAGGCCCTACCTTAGACTGGGAATACTTAGGTAGCGACCTGCTATTTATGGGGAGACGAGGGTTCACCAAGGACTTGCGAAAATCTATTGTCGAGGGTGTGAACGTTGGTCGCTACAGAATCATCATCTTTCAGTTAACCATTTGCATCCAAGCGCGGAATATTCCGCGAGATACGACTGTCGTCTATCACCGAGCGCGGAATAATCCGCGAGCCGCAGCGCTCCACTATCACCGAGCGCGGAATATTCCGCGAACCGCGACTGTCTACTATCACCGAGCGCGGAATATTCCGCGAACCGCGACTGTCTACTATCACCGAGCGCGGAATATTCCGCGAACCTCGACTGTCTACTATCACCGAGTGCGGAATAATCCGCGAGCTGCTGAATATTCTTCATATATCACAGATCGTATTTGATCTCTTTTGTCAGCATCTCACTTACATCAACTCTTTATATTCTTAACAAGTTTTACTTTTGTTGTGAAAATCTTTTTAACTGCCATTATGAGTAAGTGCCGATACGCGCGCGGTGGTATGGGCAGTCGTCAGTAGAACGTCACTGATGCCTCAACACGGTACCTTAAGTAAAGTCACGATTCAAATTAGTAGAGTCATAATTCGATCGTGAAACAACCAAACCTCCAGTCACAGGTTCTTCTCGCACTTCTCATTTGCGTATAATAATTTAAAAACAGTTCACCCTTTGCGATCGAGTGTCGGCAAATAGTCGCTCAATTCTGTTATAAGTGATAAGATACGCATGATTATAGTATACCGAACAAATAAATGATGAGAAAATCAGAAGAAACGCGATACAAAAAAATTAATGCATTTGCAATTTGTACGTCGCTTGGTGGATCAATTAGTTGAAGATTTTCGTGACGCTAATCACAAAAATCCTTCAGCTTCTGGAACCGTGAAATGGCTAAACGGCCTTTTGCATATTATTCGGTGAGATGACGCAGGAAGGAGTAAAGACTGTGTGGTATGTTGCAATCGGAAAATCAAAAGTGGAAAAAGAGGATCAAGGTATTATTGTGCTACTTGTTCGGCTGAACCGGCCTCGCACTTAGGTGATTGCTTCGAACAATACGATACCATGCACGATTATAAAACGTGTCATACATAAACGTGACATAACTAAATATGTTTTTCTTGGATTTTATCAAAAAGTTTTACCGTGTATTTTCTTTACTACGCGCGTCGATACCTCTCGTCCACAGCGACGCTCGCTTGTCGAGCCCCTCCGACCGTAAAGGGTTAAATAAAGTGTCAAAAGAAGTGTCTAAGCCTATAATCTAAGCTTCCGGAACATTCTCGCAATCCTCTCGCAATTATAACCTGACATATCGCGCGAATATCGATACTGTTCATTGTTCGAGGCGTTCTACTCGATCTTCTTTAGGGAAACAACTTGAAGAAAAATTCCTCTTGCTCTTTATCGAATTTTTCCCAATGCAGGAATCTTATATACCGACATTCGTACTCTCTTCCTAAATTAACCCCTTTCGTAGTTTCGCCGAGATAGACCAATATTTTCGTTCGTGTCGCGATGTAAGAACAAACCACTTCGGAATATGGAAACAAAACCGGTCATACTGTCTCTTAACGCCGTTAAGATATCGATACATATGTGTACATGCGGATTTTTCAAACCTTCGAAACGTCGATACCTCTCGTTGACAGCGGCGCTCGCTTGCCGGGCCGCTCCGACCGCAAAGGGTTAAATATACACTGGAGCTGTTAAATCGAATTCATCTCTGCGAAGAACCGTCCCTAGGACCCTGTCGCTGAACTTGCGACGCAACGGAAAAAGGATCGTAAAGTGGAAGTTGGCCAGATTTCGCTTCTTTCCAAAGTCTGTGGTAGAACGACGTGCAAGAGGAAAAATAAGTTGTCGAGGGGAAAGTCGTCATGGCTATGTAGACTCGCGTTGTCTCTGACGTTTCTGACTAATGACCCAGCCGAGCTATTCCACCACTAATGATCGATTGATTAATGTAACGGGAAATTAGAAAAAGCCACGGTGGCGTGGTCGGTTTATAAATTTTTTCGCGGGCAAACAACGGTGAAAGGAAATAGGGTGGGTGTGCAGAGCAGCCGGGAAGAAAGGAGGATCGCGAAAATAAACGCGACCGAGGATCGCATTCTCATAATGGAGCAGAGGCTTGCTTCTTGAAGAAAGTCGTGTTCGATCCTAAAAACTTTTTCGGACTTTGCTCGTTTCTCTTGCTCGTCGATTCTCTCCCCTTTGTCTTTCCCTTCCGCTCTCGTTCTCGGTTCCTGCATCGTATAGCCGGAAAGCCGGCGCCACCCTGCTGTTAGGACCTCAACACCTTACAGCTTGTGTGTTTTTACGATTTTCCGGTAGTTTTGGAAAACTCGTGGCTCCGTGTCGGTGTCTCGTAGCTGAGCCCGGTGAAATTTAGAATTTAGATCCCGCCTCTGTGTCACGGCTGGCAAGAGGAGAGGTTGAGTAATGCGCGCCATGTTGGTTTCGCGAGTGGCCGAGGCATAGGCAAAGCGGACCTTCTCTTCCTCTTTTCTTGATTATCTTGCCAGTATCTTTGCGCGTCCTGTGTCGTTTATAATTTAAACTTGCAGATAACTTTGTTGATTAATATATCGAAAACGAAGAATATTTGATTGATGATTTTTGCGAGTACATTATATAATAGTTGATTAGCATGTTGGTTATATAGCGTACTATACTACTTAAAGTTGATATTACAATTGGACAAACTAATCGAGTGTCTGAATGAGCGAAAAGAAACATGAGCATAATGTAAGATTAATGCTAGATGAATCCTATGCTGACAGAGGCCTGTGTGTCTAATAAACAATAAATTCCTTTTTAATAACAAAACAGATTTATTTAAACTAAAATATTACACTAGGTTTCTCTCAACACACGATTTCCCATTCATTATGACCCGACTGCGCGCATTCTGACTCGCCCTTGCCCTTGCACCCTCATTTAACCAGTCGGCGTCGCCGCGGAGGCCTTCCTATAGAATGAAACGCCATATTTGAAAAAAAAAAAAAAAAAAAAATAGAAAAGAAAAACCGATCATCGCAATAGCATTTGCAATTCTTTGCGAAGAGAGCTACTCGGAACGGTAGCACTTGTCTTAATTTTTAGCTCAATTTTTATGGCCGGTGACTATAGTCACCCGTTGTGTGTAGATGGAGTTTCATGACCGGTTACTATGGTCACCCCTAGTAGCAAAAGGGTTAAATCCTAACAGGTACTTCAGACACTCGGACGCATTCCTAGACTTTCGTTCATTGCTTGCACTCCGTAGAATTTTTGCACGTGGTCATCCGTCCCTCCGCACGCACATCGAATGTTACCCTAAACGCCTAAGCCGGACTCAATACCCGGACGAATACTATGCCAAAATTCAATTACCTTATTGTAAATACTTGGGTGATTGAGATAACGAATTGGAAGCATCTTAGTAAAGATTTTTCTTTCACTCTTATATTTATTATTGGTGGAATGATTTTACGAACGAAGCAAACATACAATGAAGGTTTATGAAATCAGCTAACCCGTCAAATTGACAGGTTTCCGTAGAGATAGGTATACTACCTACAAATTTCAAAAATCAAGAAGCTTAGGAAAAAATAATTGTGTGTATAAATTCTTTGGATTAAATGATTAATTTGCGATACAAAATGGTTAAAATTAATGCTATGGTATTTTGGGCATTTCATTTTGAAGTTTGAAATCCGTCAAATTGACGGGTCCTGTAAACCTAGTGTTAACACTGTTTCCTTTGCTAGAGTCCTCAGCTCGCAATACCACAATAGTGACGACGTGTGCAAATAAAAATTTTCCTCCAAGTTTGTCTACTGTCAATGATTTCATCGACCGGGTTATCGATACAAATTGACTCGGGAAGATAAAAGTTTTAATTTATTTAAAGTGTTATCCCCTCGAGGACACGTCCGAGGGAACTCTGGCACTTGCGCCAGTTCTCTACACGGTACAAATGCACAGAAAGCACACGCGACAAGCCTGAAACTAAGGGGAAAATTTCATCCCCGGAACGTTTGATCATCAGCGACGTGGAAGAAGGAAAAATTACGAAAACATTGCATTACAAACCGCAAAAGACCTGTAAGTAATACGTGTTTATGCTTTAGCCTGAGAAAACGGAGTCGTTGTGGTACTTTCTCTTCTTTTCGTTTTAACTTGTCGCGTGACACACGGTCCTTTGCCTTTTTATTTCCTCCAAGCAAAGGATGGATCCCCTTTTCGAGTCAGAGTGGAGAGCTTACTGCGGTAATTAATGAAAGTAAATTTCCATTAGGGACCTTTTTCTTCCTCCTTCCTCCTTTTTCCTTCCTTCCCGCCATTAAAACACTATGTCATACGACATTTTATCAAACCAATCGTTAAAAAATCGCTTTAGGAAATGAAACGAGTAGATTTATCGCGTTCTACTTCGAATCATAAATTCCTTTGCCTGGAAATCTTTGTTACGAGCAATCCGTCATATGTCGTTGCGAAAGGTGTGTTTAATTTGCTATAATGATAATCATTCTGCGTGCACAATTTGTTTACGTATAGACATCTTTCACCAACGATGAAGATATAAACGTTAAAACGTTGTTTATTATATCTATCATGTTCGTCGAGTCTATAATTTCGAATGTTTAGTAAGAAAATACATTTTTACGAGGAAAATTGTTGTTTTCCAGGTACGAAATCAAAGGAACATGTTCTTAGTGATATAAAGCGTTATTTACTCCCCGAAACAGTGAACAGGTGCTGAACTTTATCATTTCTCCCTATATATATATCCTTTATGCGATAAAATTGCACTGATTTTTATAGTTTGTGCGACCGATATGAAGCTGCCATAAAATATCGAAATAGGCGAGTGGCACTAAATTCTCTTTAACATTTCGAATATTAATAAAACGTCGATTTTTCGTGAACCATTATCAGCGATATCTACATTAATAACAGAAAAACTTGGAGTGCCTGTACCTCTAGTTGTGACCAATTTTACAAGCGTGTTATTCATTTCGATTATCCATTCGGATAATTTTAAACGGAATTTAATTTAACTCGTGATAAATAATTTATTATATTCAACTTCCTCGGATATCGTGATTTCTTGAATTAATATTAGGTACCAAAGATTTGGAATAAATTACCGAATTAAAATATTTTCCATTAATAACAGAGTCGGACATTATTTGCGAAAAGGAGTCCAATGACGAAGCATTAGTCATATCGACTAATCATTCGAAAAATTTTAAGCGGAATTTGATTTAACCCCTAATAAATAATTTATTACGTACGACTTCCTCGAATATCGTAATTTCTTAAATTAATATTAGATGCCAAAGATTTTGAATAAAATACCGAATTAAAATGACATTTTCCATCAAGTGAAGAGTCAGGTATTATTTGCAAAAGAGAGTTCAATATCAGAGATTTATTAGTTTCGACTAACCATTCGAAAAATTTTCAGCGGAATTTGATTGGGCCCCTAATAAATAATTTATTATATACAACTTCCTCGAATATCGTTACTCCTTAAATTAATATTAGATGTCAAGCTTTGGGAATAAAATACCGAATTAAAATGAGATTTTCCATCAATATTAGAGTCAGATATTAATTGCGAAAAGGAGTGCGATGTGAAATCGACTGCAGAGCAGGTACCCCGAGAGGTTAAATAATCAACGTCAAGAACCGATCATTGAGCGTAATTCGTTGATTGCAGACCACTCTATTAGCAAACCCCCATGACCAAGATTAACACCCGATAGATTCACCGAGCACTATACACCGTTCTCTGAAAGCCGTACCGGTTTCACGTCAAGTTTCGCACCTCTAAACTTCCATCTATTCCGGCGAACACAGAAGCCACAGAAGTTTATCCTTCCATTCGAGTCTCATTGAAAGCCAAAACAATCGTCTCCGAGGAAAAAGCGTGCCCCCCGTCTCTGTCATAGTAACAGAGTAATAGCCGAGACGGGTACTGTTTGCCACGGATACACGAGAGAATGCTCGAAATTCTGTAAATCCCGTACACGCGTAGCGCACGCGTCGCATTGCCCAGCAGTCTGCTGACTTTTCGAAATCGTGTAAGAGACAGGCAGGAAGGGGTTATCAGTTCGTCGGTGTAAAATAAATCAGGGTACAGGCCGAGAGATCTGCCGGGCGATATATATTCCGGCGTGTCAGGTATATATTCCCCTCCTTAAGTTCTCCTTCGAGCTTCATGGAGAGAACAACGCCGACGCCCAAGACACCCACGCGTCGTCCCGCCACGACGTCGTCTATAGATTTGGCTCACGTCGAAGTCAGGGTGCAGCTTCTCGCTCCTTGTTCATAAATCTTCCAAGAAATTCCTTACCTACGGCAACGACGCGCGTCTTCGATCCGACATGTCCATGTTTCTGATACAACAAGCAGATGGGGCTGAACTTGTCCGATCTTCGCTCATCTCCCGACAAATCTGCATTTCGTCGGGGTGTATTTTCATTATCACGACGTCGGGATTAACCCGTGGCGGATCACTCCCGCGATAATTCCCGAATATCTCGCGAACGAGACGAAGGGATCGTGGATGCTGCTTGCTTGACGAGATGGCTACGAAGAATAATGTAACGATTTCGTAACGTAGCGAGATAAAGGATCCCACATTTTCCATGTAATTCCATGGATTTTGCATGGGAATAAATCGATCTTCGTGCAAGCGAACTTACGTTTTCGCGAGTTTGAGATATTTTCTACGGGAACGTTTGGTTAAAATATAGATGCTTCGTTTTACAGTCTTGAACGCTAGTAAAACGAGATATATTCGCGTAATAATAAGCGTCCATAAATTGAAAGAGTAGCGAAACCATCGCGAATACGAAAACTGTAAATATCCCGAAAAGGGTTGAATATATTACAATCGAAATAAAATATTTAAAGCTTCGTCTATCGATAATTGTTCGATACGTGCAAGTATCGCGAATAAAGCCTTCCGTGATCGATAACTTGAAATTTCGTTTCTCTTCACTTTTCTTTCTTTTTTTTTTTTCTTTCTTTCGACTCGATTCATGTAGAGTGTAGCGCAACCAACGCGAATACCGTTTTCCCTATGCGTTGAAATTCAGTGACAGGAAGCTTATCTAATACCCGATTCAAGTGGACATCGTTTCGTAGCGATTATCGTGTTCGTCAGAATACGCAGCACGAGAATGCAATCAATCCAGATATTGACACACAGAGAATCGAATTATCAAGTGCTCGTACGTGCTTCGTAAGAATCGAGTAATTTAAAAATGGCGGTGCTACGTGGAGCTGATTCGTCGAGATTTAAAGACAATTTATTTCTAGCTCTGGCTTTTCTACTTTGTAACTCTTCGAAATTCTTCAGTCGTGCTTCCAGTGTCTATGCAAATCGTTACAGCGGTACTTTGGGTATTTTGGGTACTTTGGGTAACGAGTATTGTACGATGTTAACGTGCCATTCGCGATATATCAATTTGTCAATTGTAAAAATGAAATTTAATTTTAGGTAAACTTTGGGTACTTTGGGTAACGAGTATTGTACGATGTTAACGTGCCATTCGCGATATATCAATTTGTCAATTGTAAAAATGAAATTTAATTTTAGGTAATCTAAACATAACCAAATGTATCTAAAAATTCGCGAGCTTTGCATTTAAGATGAACTACCTGGGTAATTTTTAAAATATTTTATGTTTGTACTGTTACTTAACTTAGAATATACGATTCATGGTAACGATGAATTTAAGATCGTTTATTACGTGTAAATGGAAAGTCGGAAAATTTTTTAAAATATCGTGACACGATTTCTGTGAGAAAGTGGATCCTTGTTTTCCAGAGCCATGTTTGCACTGCTGGGATATATATATAGAAGTAGAAAAACCGTAAGCAAAAAGGATCACAGAAAAAGGAAGAAAAGAGACACGAAATGGTTTCAAGTCTGACGAAGAAACATTTCAAAATTTTACTTTTACAATGATAACGACAACGATATAAGTTTCGGGATGAAAATGATTTTTTGAGATGAAATTGAAGAAACGGATTAGGTGAATTACAGAAAAGAGCTTTCAAATCGGAAATAAAAAATGAAACGTCGATAAAATGAATAGTTAATTAAAGTCAATTAAAAATAAAAATAAAGTCAATGAAAATGATAATTGATAAAATCAATAAAGTCATAAAGTCAATAAAATGATAACGATAAAAATGATAATAAATGATAAAAATGACATATTGAAAAAATAAAGTCAATAAAAATGATAAGTGACAAAATTAATAAAGTCATAAAATCAATAAAATAATAATGATAAAAACGATAATAAATGATAAAAATGACATATTGAAAAAATAAAGTCAATTAAAATGATAAGAATATTTTTATAATGATATATTTTATTCTTTGCTGGAATTTTATGTTTATTTGTTATCATATTTTATATTATTTGTTTTATTTATTATCGTTGCAGTAAGCAGTTTAATACATCGTCAATTTTAATTTTTGTGGATGCTGTCAATGTAAGTGGATTTAACCTATTCTCTTTGAATAATAATTTACTCGTCACTGCGTAATCTTAAATGACCCACTTTTCCTTGAAATGTAAGAATTTATTTTTCATATATCTTTTCATTGAATTATCCTCGTTGAAGTCAGTGTTATCTCTGTTAAATTTATTTAAATTCAAGCTAACTCAACAAACTTTTAAATTTTACGAAAGAACATTTCTCGTTATTATTTTATTTCTATGTCCTTTTCCCCCTTTTTCTTCCCCCCTAAAATGATGAAAATTTTCATCATGTCAAAAGTGGAACGTCGTATTGTTTCTTTTTGTGAATCCTCATATGAAACTATCTGCGTGACCTTCCTACTTTTGACTTCCAACTAAGCAATGAGGTCGTATTTCATGATAAATGTCTGCAACGCTAAGTTTACACTGTTGTCGGAGTAACGTTTTGCAAAAGCATTTCTGGAGAACTTCTCTCAAATGACGGCTTCTAAAAAACCGTATTTAGGGTATTATACATTTTCAATGAAACAGGCAACCCATCCTCTGAAATTTACCTACATTGACTAATGCTACTATTCACTTCGCGGTTATTTGAAAAATAGATAAATATTTTTGCATTTTCTTGAATTTTGCAATACGTTCACCAATGAATGTCAAAAAATTGTGTATTCGAAAATAATTGAAATTAACACGAGGTATATGTGTACATATAAATATTTATTGCGAGTAGTAAGTCCAATAAGTCAATTAAGTTGCTTTTACTTGTCACGTGAAAGAGATGTTAATCTCAAAGATAATGGACATTTAAAATTCCAAAAAATTGTATAAATGGAATCAAATTCATCGAAACTTTCGAAATGTTCATAAAAGTTGAAAAAAAACAACACATTCTTATCGCGAAAAAGAAAAAGAAAAGTGAAAAAACAGCTTACAATGAAATTAAAAATTGCTTCCCTATAAATGATTTTCTCGCATGATTTTCAGTTACGTAAATTTGTAAATGGGTCAGAGCAATATTTGCCAAATAATGTTTTAACTCTTCCAACAGTGAGAATTATGGGGTATGAAAATTTTGTATTCTAATGCGTCATTGACGGTATTTCAGTATTTAATTTTTTCTAATTAGTTTAACTATTGACAGTTAGAACATTTAACAGAATCCCAAGCCCATTTAATTTCTTTTGAAGCATTTTCGAGATTTCTCTTTACATGCCAGCTCAGTCTGGATACGTTTACATTCCATTTGCAAACACTTGCAGCTAGATACTGAAATACGCTAAATTATGATAATAATTCACCATTTACGCCTGTAGTATCATATAAGCATAATACTTGCTAGGTTCAACGCTTATCAAAAAATGACGCGAAATATCAAACAAATTTTTCACTCGTCTGAATTTTGTTCGTTTGGATCGTTCCCTTAAACCCTTCGCTACTATGGGTGACTATAATCACTAGCTACGAGACGTCATCTACGCATGACAGATGACCATAGTTACCGATCACAAAAATTAAAACAGGTGCTATCGTTTAGAATATTTTATATATTTAGAATTATAAGCGTTATTGCAATGGTCGGTTTTTCTTTCCTTTTTATTTTTTTCTTTCGAAAAATTTAGCCCCGAATGCTAAAGACTGTACGCGTGTAATGCACCCCATTCTAAGGGAGGGACTCCTTGGTGAGACCTGCCATAGCGAAAGGGTTAACCTTCTTGTGAAAATTTCGACACGTTAACGTAACTCTTCCTCGAGTTTAAAAATATTTTCGCGGTGAAAGTGAGCTGTCGGATAAATTACACTCGTCGACACTCCATGATGTTCGACCACACACTTTCGACTGCTGGTTTATGCTAACTTCTTTCAGCAAACTCGCGTAACTGGCGCAAAAGTAAAACCGTTCACCCTACCCACACGCGGGAATTCTGCATTTACATTATTTCAAGAATATTTCTGCAAGAAGTTTGGTGAAGAAAATTTGACAGTTCTTAGAGAACCTTATCCGCCAAGGTTTTTGTTCGAGTTCCTGGTTGGAGCTCTTTGTAACACGCACGCTTCGAAACTTTGTGCTGACAGTCACGTTCCTTCGCGCGTTCCGTTTCTGACGATCGTAAAAATGGAAAAAAAGGATCCAATGCCGAAGGCTTTCCTTTCCTTATTTTTTCTTTTCTCTCTTTTTTGCCTTTAGTGACGAACTGTATTTCGAATTCGTCCAAGTATCGAGGCAAATTGCCGTGAACGAAGTTTTCCAGTGACAATAGAGATAGGTCTGACTTGGACTGGAACATTTAGATATTTCTGAAAATGTCAATGTATAAAATATACCAGAATTTGTTATACTTGTCGTTCATGAGGCTAATCTAATATCGATGTAATTAGAAAAAGGGTAAAATGAATTTGTCGTTTCCTTCGCTTTTTTTGATTTAAATTTAATTTATTTCTATTAATGAACGCAAGATCCTACTATATGCGAGATAATATGCGTATCACACGATTATTGAATATACGGTAGGAATAATAGCTTGAACAGGGCATTTGATATGGATTATCGTGTATTATGTAAAATAAATTCATAAATTTATATCGTTCATAAAATTACTTATTTCCGAAATTAAATTCGAAGACGACACAAAAACAGCCTGTTACGAAAGGAAAATGGGGAAATACTATTTTTTGATCATTATTATTGTTGTATTATATTTATTTTTAATTTTAATGCACCTAGTATCTGAAGATGTAGTTCAATTGTAAGATCAGTAACAAAAATATCCGCCATTCCCTATAATTATTATTATTATACATTACATGTCGCGATATAAATAAAAATATAGATTCACGTTCAATTAGAAAATTTCCATTTCCTTGTCAAACTTTTACCGTGTATTATGTAAAATAAATTAATAAATTTATATCGTTCATAAAATTACTTATTTCCGAAATTAAATTCGAAGACGACACAAAAACAGCCTGTTACGAGAAGAAAATGGGGAAATACTATTTTTTCATCATTATTATTGTTGTATTATATTTATTTTTAATTTTAATGCACCTAGTATCTGAAGATGTATTTCAATTATAAGATTAGTAACAAAAATATCCGCCATTCCCTATAATTATTATTATTATATATTATATGTCGTTATACACGTTTAATTAGAAAATTTCCATTTCCTTGTCAAACTTTGACCGTATATTATGTAAAATAAATTAATAAATTTATATTGTTCATAAAATTATTTATTTCCGAAATTAAATTTGTAGGCGACAAAACGACAGCCTGTTACGAAAGGAAAGTAGGGAAATACTATCTTTTAATAATTATAATTGTTGTATTATATTTATTTTTAATTTTAATGCACATAGTGTCTAGAGATATAGTTCAATTAGAAGATTAGTAACAAAAATATCCGTCATTCCCTATAATTATTATTATTATATATTATACGTCGCGATATAAATAAAATATAGATAGACGTTCAATTAGAAAATTTCCATTTCCATGTCAAACTTTTATTCCCACCTTATTTGTTCTCAAAATTTGAGCAAGATAGACAAGGTACCCCGAAATTGCTAAAAACAGCACCGCTGTTAATTAGATCAGCGAGATCTAAAATCAATACGTACTTTAATTTTATAATCGTATTCCCGTAAATTTCAGATAAATTAAAAATTTATTACCCACTGATCACGCGATAATCGATTGAGCAGAAAATAGGCAATTGCTTATTCATTTATTCATTTTGATAACATTTGTCACTCCTGCTGCATACTGTCCATTACCCGTGTTTTTGCGAACAACGCTGTATAATAAAACGTGAAATTTAAACACGATTCCGCGTTTAAACAATCTTTTGACACGGATGTATTTCAACGTTTAGGTGTTTGCACAGATGTAAATATTTCGTCCATTATTATACACCGCGAGTGCTGAAACTGTAATTAGTGTCAGAATGCCATTTTAATGTACACTGGGTATCAATTTAATCGCCAAATAGGAATTACTAGTAAACTGCACACGGAATAAAAATATAGTTCGCGTAAGAAGTTGATGATTTTGAGGAAACCAAGATATTAAGTGTGATTTTTATTCCCGTGAAACGTTAATGAAAAATTTATTCCGTGAGACGAGTAATACTGTGTCGAAACAATGAAGGAAAATGCAGTTGCTCTTTTTATTAGAATAATCCGATATTCATTAACCACTTTACTTATGACAATTAGCGTGTCTCATAAATTAATAAATAATACGTGGGTTAAAATAGTAGAATGCATTGGTTATATTTCAAAGCCGACACAAGCTGAAATATATCCGATTGGTGGAATCAAGATTATTTCGTTATAATGTATCTTCCATTGATTGCAATTTGATGAAAGAGACTAAGACTAAAATGCACCCGATTTTGGATTAAGCAAATTGATGCAAATCCACCCTCCAATCAATATTCAACAAAGAACTTTCAATGTTCGTGAATTATTCTTGTTACATCCCGTAATACTAGTGAAGGATAAAGTCGATGTAATTACCTCAAATTAGTGCATAATCAGATTAGCGTTATTAATTCATAAGAGACATAAACTTGTTTCTTACCACCTTTTGCGAATTTATTTCTCTCCCGTTCTGTTCTGTGTTTAATGCGATTGAGAAATCGAACTCCAAATTATTTATTATGATATTAAAAATGCGTAATTGGTTAACGAAGGTAGAACGAAGATTACAGTTTAGAAAAATTAAATTATGAATTATTCGCAGTATCGTTGAAAGTTTGTGATAAATTATTCGGAATAGAGATTTTGGTGTACCAAAAGGAGAAATTATTTGAAAATTCTGTACTGGTATTGGTGAGAATTTATAATCGTTACGATCATCGATTGGAAATGAAACAAAGACCTGTCTGAATGGAATGAAAGCATCGTGAACGAACGGCGTAAAAAAGATCAACTACAGATTGTCAGTACGCCTCACGAAACGACCATAAACTTGAACATAAGTGGTTTAAACTTTATTCAGTGCTCGTTATCGTCACTTCGCGAATTTCCCGACAGCACATTGACATTATTTCTTGTCAGATTTTCATAAAAGCCATATTCTCGGCGTCTTTTTCTACGAATCGTTGGAATACGGTAACGTTCGTTTAAGTTTAAGTGCAATTTGCTCGGTTATTAATTCACATGGTTCATCCTCGCAGCTCTTTCACCCCTTAGTGACTCGAGCTCGGTGAGATCTAATATGGCTGATAAAGAGAGGAAATCGATGAAACCAAAGAAATAAAGATGGATGCAGTACAGATCGACGTGAAAATGAAAATATGAAGTCAGAAAAATTTTGTTTCTTTTAATTTTCGTTCGAATTATTTTGAAAATAATATCAATTCGCTCTTGGGATCAGATTATTATTAAAATTAGTTCGATTTATATCGTGTTTGAACTCATTTCGAAATGAAAAATCCCAACGATGCATTGATATTAGTTTTAGTAAAATAAAGTTTAAATGAGGGAAGATAAAATTTTTCTGGCGATGGCGTCCCATAGAAATTTCAAATTAAAATCGTTCCCTCAATTTTCGTTTGAATTTTTTTGAAAATAGGATCAATTCGTTTTTGAGATCCTTCCTATTAAAATGAGTCCGAATATCACAAATATCGTACTATCCTGTTATGTTTCAAGTACCATTTTGTTTCCTACACCGAGTTAATTATTATTATTAAAATCAGTTCGATTGATATCTTGTTTGGACTCATTTCGAAATGAAGAATCCCAGCGATGCATCGATATTAGTTTTAAAAAAAATGAAATGCAAATAGGAGAAAATAAAATTTTTCTGGCCATACGTCCCATGGAAATTTCGAATTGCAATCGTTCCTGCTCGACATATCGTATCCATCTCAGTCAATTTCGTTATATCTCCTTCTCTCTTTTATATGGCAATGCTCGAGTCGATTTCAGGGAAAAAAAGATAAATACCTTCTCGGTTAAATTCCAATACTGGCTTTTGAATTTTTGCAGTTCAATCGAGTATTAGCGTACATTCATTTCTGCCGCGAAATGTTTTTCCCATCCATGTCCATCCGTGAGAAAATTCGAATGAAAGTACACAAGCAACGACCAGTAAATATTTTTACTCATCAAATTTTACTTTTACCTTCTGATATCGTACGAGTCTTTTCCCTGATTTTTCAACTATTTCACCCGTGTTACGTTGTTGTTTTCCACGGAATGTACAACAAGCTCTGAAAACCACGTTACCCGAACATGCTGGAGAATCTGTGAACCGTTGATATTTTATTATTTAAACGGGCATCTAGGATGCACGTACGAACATCCGAAAAATGTTATTACGATGGAAACAGCTAAAATAGATTAAAAAAAATTTTTTTTCACTCGAGAAACAAGAAGGAAAAGAACTCCCAATGAATAGAGAAAGTCGTGGGAATAATTTCACGAATTCGAGCGTTGGTATAAATTGCTCGTTTGGGTATATGCGTACACTGGAATAACGGAAATACCACAAATTATATCACGAATACTGAAGATCGTAACGATACATCGATATCAAATGCTGTTACCTACCGTTCGTATGTATCTTGCGACTGTATCGTTGGAAAATTATCAACTGATATTGTGCCCCGCTAGCATGGCCGAATCTATATTATTTCGCTGTTAGTAACGGGAGAAAAATTTATGTCCTTTGATAAGTTTCATTTACATGACCACTTTATGGCCATTGTTAATTGCGATTCCCTGATTACGCTATTACAGATACGATCGCGAGATTAAAACGCTTCCGTGCTGCAGAGGGAAAAATGGCGAATAAATGTCGATCTTACGACTACCAACTTGTGGCACGGGAACGAAAAATTAAAACAGCAATTCTGCACACTGTTTATTCGTATTGGAAACATTTCCAAATCTTTACGTGCAGATTCGTTCGTCGTCCATCTTCCTGTCACTCGGGTTCTATGCAGGTAGTCAATTATTTTACAAGCTGCATTAAATTCAATTATTTATGACGTTGACCAAACGCTGTTTATATTTCTCACAAACACTCCGGTATTACCATGACACCGTCATTTTTGTATAATTATTTTTCCTCTCAGTTTGTCTTTATTCCTCCGTTACATTCTTTACTTCTAATCGTGCTATTATTTCTCGAGATTAAATTAAATCTGTAGCCCAACTTCCAAGCAGGAAAGTCTCGTCTGAAGTTTTCAACTTTTATTTCAAGATATTTTAATTTCCTCTTTTCATTAACTTCAGTAGCATTGTTATATCTAGCGTATTTTTAACTTTCCGAGCATCGTGGTTGCTCGCAACTGTTGTTTTCAAGTGTAGCACACGGTATTATGTGCTAAGAAATTAATATTCCAAACTTAGCACTACGAAATTCTAATCTGCCTTACGCAAACAACGTGTACACTTCGCTAAGTAGTTGCGTTCGTTGTTACAGCTAGTCCAAGCGATACGATTTTTCCACCGATCCGGTAATTTCCCCTAATCGGTGATAACGGAAATAAGTCTTGTTTTCGATTATTATCGATTCGACGGAATTACCGAATTCGGAAAACATTTAAATAAATTTTTAATCTCCAAGTTCGTCTCACTGTTCCAAATTCTCACTTCTTTCCGTTCTAAATTATTTAATCGACAGACTGATTTAGGTGTAGCTTGTGATTAAATTTAACTTATCTATGTGAACACAGTGTGCGAGTGTTGGTTTTATATATGTGAATATATGCGAAGAATTTTCTAGAAAGTGTTAATCAATATTTTTGTTTAAAATAATTTATTGCGAATTGGTTTCGTTATTTAAATATTTTTATCTAAATATACTAATGCGTTGACTGTTAGAAAACGTAGAAGATATCGGTGTCCATTTTTATCCACACAGAGAACTTCAATTTCGCCTTAATGTTACTATTGGGCGGATTATGGTTATCGTTTTGAGGCTTGCAATGTGGAAATGAGTGCAATTTCGATTAATTTTGTCTTCCATTGTGCACCAATTTGCTGTGCAAGTTCATTTTCAGATTCGATCCTTCAAGACGTTTAAAACTTAAATAGCCTTAATGTTAATAGGATTTTTACTTGACCTTCTTCGATATTTTATTAATACATAAGTTCGAAATTATTTAATCTACCAACGAATATTACATTTTATATTTCTGAGTGTTGAAAAATAGAGACATCCTTAAAATCTGCGAATATCTTAGCTTTGTCATGTGAAAGAATAATCTCGAGACATTAATCGAATAATGCAAGTAAATTATTTAGTTTTCCATAATGGTCTCTCAAATTCAACAAGGATATCATCAACTTGCTGCAATAACAATTTGATAGTAAAAAAGGGATAAAAATATTAATGAAACAATGGCAAATAATTTATGGAAAATAAGACAAAATACATTGGTATATGTTTTGTACGTATTGCGTATGTATCGTGAAGAAGCATATTATTCGTGAGGGAAGGTAATAACTTATACAAGCGATTACTAAGAATTCTCTTTGATATTTAAATCTAATAGAACGTCAAAGCTGACTAATCCAAAAGTTGTATATCTTCTTGCTGAACGCATTGTCTTGCTGAAAATATTCTACGATGGTTACTCGTACTTGTATCTTCGTAGAATTTAAGAAATTAACCCTTTGCACTCGGCGATTTTTTCGTTGCGGAAAAATAGTAATTCGAAGACATTCTGCCATAAAATCGACATTTTTAAAATAGCACATAAGAAATCGTATACAAATTAAAACGTAGAATTATTTTACTTCGACATTCTACGCATCGTTGGGTAATTTTAAATTTGACATATTAATTAACATCGATTTTTAAAATCTGATTAAAGGGCAACCGAGGGTCGCCTCTCCAGTGCAAAGGGTTAAGAAAGTACGAATATATTATTAGGAATTAAGAAAATAGTAATTCGAAGACTTTCTGCCATAAAGTGGACGATATTTTTAAAACAATAAATAAGAAATCGTATGCAAATTAAGATATATAATTATTTTTCGTCCACATCTTTTCTTCGACGCATAGTTGGGTAATTTTAAATTTGACATATTAATTAACATCGATTTTTAAAATCTGATTAAACGGCGACTGAGGGTCACTTCTCTAGTGCAAAGGGTTAAGAAAGTACAAATGTATTATTATAAATTAAAAATTTTGTATTTCTTTTACAAATCACAGTCTTTAATCATCTAAATCCGTATTTATTTCGTGCCTGTAGAAAGATTGAAAATGAACCAGGATAAGAGCAGCGGATTGCTTAGGCACAGTGAACGCTAATGAATCAACCTCTAAACTCGAGGGCGAACGGCACTGCAGATAAGAATGAAAACGATGATCTCGCCTGCCAAGGGTGTAATTTGCGTTTTTACAGGGTAGGAAGTCGGAGGCGTAGGACTGTCTAAGCAGCAGTGGATGAGCAAGAAAATTAGCAACGTTTGCTCCTCGCGAGAGTTACGAGAGCTTTATAGTCACGCTGCTCAAAAGCATTAAGGATCATTACAATACTCATTAATTTTGATCACCCTCTGACGCAATATTTATGGCGTTAATTCCGATGAAACGAGTATCGACCTAGAATCAATGGAATTTTGTAATTTCGAATATGTTTTAAGCTAAAATCAATATCACTGATATTAATGATCAAAATCCTTATCCTGATCTTTGTTTAATATCAGAACCGTTTTCAAAATTATTCGTACCCCTTATATTTTTTAATGGAAACCTATATTTATATTTGCAATAATAATATACACACTTACTGACAAAAATTAAATAGAACAACATAATCATTTAGGAATTTCGGCATATCATATATACATAGGTTGAAACTAAAAATAGCATAATAAAATAGCATTTCATATATCAATAAACAATGAATTCCTTTTCGAACATACTTGTGCAAGGGCCACAATTAAATTGAATCAAAGAAATAAGACAAAATCTGCGTCTATATTATTCTAATTTAATAATAATTATTTAATAAGTTCACAGATCTGAAATCCAGCACAACAGTATCTTACTAAATTATTAGAGGGAGTGCAATACAGATTCCTAAGATACGTGTCATATAAAATCAATAGACCATTACCTATAACATGCCATAATTACGACTACATTCTCGAACGAATAGGGTTGCGTACCTTAGAAAGAAGAACATCATCGAATCTTATTCTAATATTTAAAGTTATTAATTATCTTATCGCGTGTCCGTTAATTTTGAGATCCTTTAGACCGTATGTACCTGCGAATCACCTGATTCGCAAGAAATCTATTTTACATTATTTTCCATACCATTTATTAAATTTTTCTTTCGTTTCTTTCTCCTTTTCTTTAATTATTTCTTATTCCGTTACTTTCCGAGCTACAATACTACTACGTTTTACTGTATATTTCATTTTACTATTTTTATTGTATACCAAAGAACTTCTGTCCGTTAATACAGTATTATTATTATTATTATTATTTTTATCATCCTTATGCTCTCACTGGTTAACACTTTGTGGTCTTTTCAGCTGTATGACGGATTTTTAACTAAGTCATAAGCTTGTTCTCTATTCTTTTTGGATGACTTTTCTGACTATTATTGCAGTTTTTAATATTGCTGCTTCTTGTATGTCTGTGTGTAATTGTGGGTGTAATTATTATTAATATTATTATTAATAATTTAATTGTGGCTCTTGCACAAATATGTTCGAAAAAAAATTCATTGTTTATTGATGTATGTGATGTTACTTTATTATGCTATTTTTCGTTTTCTAACTTATGTATTTTAGAAAATAGAGAATATGTCGAAATTCCCAAATGATTACGTTGTTTCTTAACGTTTGTCAGTAAATGTAAATGCAAATATAATAATATATATATTTATATTCTTATTTTATGCAAAAAAGGGAAGGAGCTTTTTGATTACGTTGTTTCTTAACGTTTGTCAGTAAATGTAAATGCAAATATAATAATATATATATATTTATATTCTTATTTTATGCAAAAAAGGGAAGGAGCTTTTGTGTAAAATATTTCTTTGCCATCCATAGGTATCGGATTAAACGAATCCCGTTTATCAAAATGTTTTCTTCCCTTTTTCCATTCTATAGAAAGACAGTATAGGGACATGGAAAAAAGACAGAAGGGAAACAGAAGGTTCCAACGAGGGCTGAAATTACCGCAACTCCGAGAAGCACGATCTCTTTCCCGGTAAATGAACATCGAAAGATACCAATTCCCTATCTGCAATCGTCATTCATTTCCTCGCGAAACGAGTTCAGTGCACGCGGTTCCCTGCCATTAACGTTTTTATTTTTATGATAAACAAGAATCACAGTTCCCCTCGTGAAACTTTCCCGACCCTCTCGTCCTCTCCTTCTCTTCATCCTATTCTTTTCCCACCTCTCCGGTTTTTATTCTTCCGTATTCGTCAATAAACACTAAGCCTGGAACCAAACCGATGTTTTTCAATATCCGTCGCATTCGTATCATTTACATAACACGGGTATGACTGTTACAGTCCAGGTACCATAAATTCCGGTGTCTTTCAGTTCTTGACAGTACGTTGATGTGCGACTGTTATAAAGAACTAGTTAGGTATTGTTTTGGATAAAATCTGAAATCAATGGTTATTACTAGTTTTCCCTAGACGAAAGTGATAGTCGTAGATATTATATTTAAATGAATATATTAAATATTTCTTGAACAATATCAGCACGGGGTAAAAATTATCGATGAAGTATATTTAATTGGGTTTACTCTTCCTCACGATACTCGTACACACGTTTGCTCTCATTGAATCACGAATTACAACTGACCTATCCAACTACTTTACTCAGTATATACCACACTTCATTCATTACACGCATAATTGGTCCACTCATTCTTTCTTACAGACATCATTTATTTTTATTTTTATATCTTATTTCATTTATTTTTATTATATATATGAATCCTTTGCACTCAAGAGGTGAGCTTCAATCACCATTTCATAGAATTTGAAGGATCGATATTAATTAATATATTAAATTTAATGTAATGTAACAGTGTGCGAGGTATCGAAATCAAATAATTCTATAATTCTGTTATTATACAATTCTGTATTTATTGCTCAAAAAGTATATTTAGTTCTTTTAGTAGAGAATCTTTGAATTTCTACTATTCTCTAGTCAAAAAATCGTCGAGTGCAAAGGGTTAATACGTTGACTGCTATGGTGGTCATCAGTAATCGGTATACTGGTTTCCTCAGTGGAGCTAATGTCCAACGACACTCATTTTTAAAATTTAAATTTGTTTTATTCCAACCAATTTTTCAATATTTGAACGACGTAAATAAATGTAGAACTTTGAACAGAAAATATTAATAATTTGCATGATTCTTTTTTTCTTTATCATATTCTTTGATAATTCCTCATTATATTCTAAGAATAATGGAAATTTTATTTTGACCCCTACTATACAAAATGTGTGTGGTAATCAAAGTGTTAAAAATCTATGTCAACCATGACCACAGAAAGTACACGATTAATAAAACGGGTGTCTCCCAAATAACATATTTAATTCTTTAACATAATTTAATTCCGTGGATGTTCGCGAGAATCCTTGGTACTGAAGAAGAAATTTGTAATTTTGAAGTAACTGAGATTATATTTTTTTAATCTCTCACAACTCCGAACGCCATTCTCGAAACCTTTAACTATTTAAAAAACAATTAAATTGCTCTATTACCAATTTTCTCTACTACC
This sequence comes from Eufriesea mexicana, assembly GCF_001483705.2. NCBI lineage: Eukaryota > Metazoa > Arthropoda > Insecta > Hymenoptera > Apidae > Eufriesea > Eufriesea mexicana. The sequence continues at coordinate 85,576 of NW_016907867.1, read as the reverse complement.
TACGTTTATGTGTAATTATTTCATAGTATTTCGCATTAATTATGCAGCAATAAAAATTTCTTAAATAAATAACTGATATAGATTGTGCACTACAAACACAAGTTAAATTTCACGAAATTTTTTAATTTATCAGATTCATAAATTCGAAGCTTCTTAGTTGTACGTTCCTTGTTACGAAATTTTATATTAATTTTTAAAACACATATCTTCATTTATTTTTCCTGTGTTAAAGCGTGCAAACAATCTTATGGTCGATAATTGACAAATGTGCATACTCGTTATACGCGAATGAAATACATAATACACGAATCCTGATATTTCAGCGATAATACGAGTCTTCGAAAAACGGGATTTTTCGCGAATCCCATCTCCGCAATTTAACCGACAAACGAATCACGTAAGGTGTTAAATTGCGGAGGCTCTGTCCGCATACTTGTTGAGCAGCTCATTAAGAACGGGACGTCGGTTTTTTATCTCGGGACACGGGACAACACGGTTGCTAAATAATTATTACGCAAGGGTGCGTTTTGGAAAATTGCAGAAAGGGAGCACGGAGCTCCTTTTCGTTTCTAATGGCCTTTGTGAAAGCTGTTTCATCTTGGTGTATACGTGTCCGCAAAACAGTGACTAAACGGTCATCGAGATAAATCGCGGAATTGCAGCGAGTAGAATAGCTATACGTACGAATAACGAGCTCAAATAACGAATCGAGTTTCGCGTGGAATACGTCCCGTTTCCATTGAGATTCTTCCCGGGAATTCGTTAACACGATAGACTTCTTTCTCTTCTCTTTTTCCACTCTTTTTCCCCTTTTTCCCTCGCTTTCCGCGCGTTCGGTGCACCACTAGGGCTATTAACCAATTTTTGAGCGGCACAATTAACTCTTTTACCGATGATGTACTCGATGGAGCGGGATAATGTATCAGATTTTCTCGTACACAGGTATCCACACGATTGAAAGGGTACTTTGGATAATCATATTTTTCGCGACGCATCATTTTAATCGCATCTGTGACTGATACACTCGCGAGAAAATAAGGCTGTTATACTTACAAGTGTATACTTCATTCGATCAGATTTTTACGGAAATTCGATAATCGAAATATATGATGACTATAGTAACATAGGATTTCTAGCTAGATTAATCGTATGCAGACCGAGATCTGTCCGTCTAATGAACAACAATTCAACAATTTCCTGTTAATAATAAAACTGGTTTATTTAATTAACATATTACACTAAGTTCCTCTTAATTCTGACTCTCAAATACAGGATCCTCTATTCTCTACGTCTAGACTACACACAATCTGCCTCACCCGTGCATTTAAAACGACTATTTATTCCTTGGCTTGTCAAATCAGAAAATGAAACAGGGGTAAATAATTATTATTTTTAAATCCATCGAAATTGCAGCTGTTCTTTTTTTAACTATATCGGAAATTTCTTTGAAGAAATCTATTTTTGCCATAGTGATTCGTCTCGAGGAAAGGTTTTGGAAACTCTGCTGTGAGAAACGACGTGTATTTGGAATATTATTTTGTTCTGTATTTTATTTATTTAAATCGCAAACTAACTCTTGAGAAAAAGTACAACACCAGTTCCTACGTTTAGCTTCACGACATATTTGACAACTTAAGAGCGACAGATAGACAAAGAAGATCAAGCAAGAATAGTCAGAAATTTAAGTACAGGTTCACGGAAAACATGCCAAATATGATATTGCAAGGATAATAAGACTAACAAAATCTGTTTAAAATAAAAGAAGTACGTATTTGGAAAATGTACAAAAATGTGACAAATTATGCATTGGCGTAGTATTTAATTTTAATTTCCCACTATATATAACTATTTCATCCGCGACAAAATTGGATTAAACTTTTGGAAATTGTTCGAATTTTTGAGCACGTTAAATCGTGTGAAATATAATTATTAATAAACGTGTGATTAGTATATTTTATAATCACGAGATTTGACAGTCGTGTAGAATCCAAATTCCATTTAAAAATCCACAAGGGATTGAAGAATAAACGAATAAAATGAATAGGCCAAATATTTGTGATATTAACAACAAATAATAATTTACAATCCTGTTTACTAAGAAGGAAAGACAGGCACAATTTATTAACAATTTTTATCTCGAAACTGGAAACTAATAATTGTCACAAGCTACTGCTCAGTATCCATAAAATAATTTCTTGTATATTAACGAGAAAATGAAAAATGATTTGAGGATAATAGATACACGAGTCGTATAATATTTCATGTTTCCAATGAGTACCTAAAAATTTGCAAAACTTCCAACTTTTCTCAGATTAAACCTTAAAGTATTCCAGGATTATCTTGTCGGACTAAAAATCGGAATTCTACCAGTCGAAATATCACTGAATTGCTCAGTTTCGCGATTTAATCACCGGTTCACTTACCAAATCAATTATGTCGATCAAGGAAGAAAACTTTCCTTCCCCGGACCCTTCTTTATACAATAATAAACCATTATTTCCATACCATTAAAACTTGACAACGACATTCGAACTTTCTGGCCGCACCGTTCCGTCCGAGGGCGAGACATTTATGCAGATGACCATTGTAGTCCAAGACAAAGAATTCGGGAAGAAAATCAGCGTGACAGCGCACTCGCGATTTTTCGCGTTCGCGAAATTCGAGAACGGAGATCGGAAACGGCAACGTGTAAACGGGAATTATCGATGCCAATTCTTCGAGCGGAAAAGCCGTAAACCGCAACGCAATTTAACTTAGTCCGAGGTAGCGAGCTATACACGTGAACCGGATAAAAATGAATTAACCGATCATTACCAATGAACCAGAAATAAGTAGGAAAGAAATTTTTCCTTTCTTTCTCCCCCCTTTTTATTTCTTTCTTTTTTTCCCTCCGTGGACTGTATCGCAGCCAGCCGCGAATTTCCAGAGAATTCAACGAATCGCGAAATTTTTCCGCGGAGAAAGATTTTTATTTGCCTCGGTCCCTTTCGTCTCTCACTCTTCTTCCTTCGTTTCTTTCTTTCCTGCCCAGTCCACCGAGGTCTGGTAAGCGCGTTGTCCTAGCGAATAATCGATGGGTTTCGCTTCAAAAATTTGTCGAGAGGACTTGGTGAACGTGTGCGTGAAATCGTAACTGGCTGCTTTCCTTTCTATCCTTTTGTTCCGATGGTGTTCCTGGAACCGTTGGTTAACAGCGATTCACGTGTTCCGCTAGTTTCTGAACGAGCCAGCCATGAGACCGCAAAGTAGGGTTGCCCCTTGCGATGGAAAAAATCTTTAACGAAGTCGGTTCGGCTCCGGAACTGTGACAAACGTCCGTGGAATTGGGAAAATTATGAAAATCCTGTCTATTTTCTCAACAACGTCGTACTCTAGATGGAATTCATCGAGTACTCGAGATTAATTACTGTGGATAGAAATGAACACCAATATCTTCTAGTAATTATGAAATATGAGCACTATTGAAACTGGTTGATCAGAAGAAAATAGTCTTCGTGCTAATCAAGAAATTATTTTCGAAGCAATCTGAAGATCGGATTTTAAACAAATATTTTTAAAATAAATATAATATAGGTATCGTTTTAAAGACACGTGTAGTGATAATAATAAAAGAAAGACGAGAGAGTATTTTCTAGAGTAATAATTATGAAATACGAACACTATTGAAGCTGGTTGATCAGAAGAAAGTAGTCTTCGTGTCAATCAAGAAATTATTTTTGAAGTAAGGATTCATCGGGTTGCACGTCGATATTATTTTATGTACTGTTCATCGTAATATTCAACTCTTTTAATATACTTATCTGTCAATATATTTGATCTTCTATTCGTATTACAGTTGAGGAATGAATAAGCGAGAAGCGATGATTTAAAAAAGGACTCGGAAGATTTATATAATATATTACAAAATTGCATCGAGAGAAGTAATTTACTTGTTTTAAACGAACATTTAAAAAATTCTTGGATGAAAGAGCGTGTCTGTACAGCTCCTCGTTATAAATCTAGAAAATTACCATTGGAATGGAACATAAATTGATAAAGTATCTCCATCCGAAAATTGAAACGCGATGGGTACGTGGATACACGAATATCTTCTACGTTTTTTAACAATTAACGCATTAGTATATTTAGATAAAAATATTTAAATAACGAAAACATCTCGCAATAAATTATTTTAAACAAGAAAATTGATTGACACTTTCTAGAAAATTCTTCTCTCTCTTTCTCTCACTCTTATTAACCGTTACATACCCATGTTTTCAAACATCATTCATACTAGACTACACTTGCACATATTATATTTATATCGTCGTAAATGAATTTCACTTATTACTCACTCACAATTACATCTGGTACTAATTGTATTTTGATCTCCGTTGTTTTATTAAACGCAACCAATTTTCCCGAATATCGTGGCCTTTTTATCTTATTATAATATCGTCTCAATGAATTCAGATTTACGAATTCGAGGAATTTCATAGAAAAATTTTTACGATCTTAGTATTATGCGTGCACGATTTTTCAGGTATTCCATAATTTTCAAACCGGGATAACTGTCGGCTGTAAGACAAAGCTATGGAGGGGGAGAATTAAGTTTTGGTTTTTGCACAATGCATTGAAAAAGCTGACCACGTTCAAAATTCGCGAGTACGTAATTCTTGAAAATGGCGAACACGAGCAACGATGAAATTAATGAACAATCAATTAAATAATCTCGATTGGAATAGCAGAATTAATTATTCGTGAGAAGCGCTGGTTCATAAGACAACTAATACCTCTTCTTTCGAGTTTCGTGTACCTCTTCGAATTTGCGCGACTGTTATTTCGTGTAAAGATGGAATGAAGGTAATTTAAAATGAAGCTCGATTTTACAGTCTCGAACGCTGGTTAAGGATATATAAATATATAAACCTAACCGATAAATGAAAAGGGGAACAAGCACCTAATGCGAAATTCATGAAAACAGGAATAACATGAAGTAAGTTATAATTAAAAGGAAGAAAAATTTTCTATTTATTTTGTTCTATTATTTATTTGATTTATTACTTTCAATTATTACTGTTCAATTATTTACTCGAATAGAACAGACTTAAATGCATTTACGACGAGTCGTAATACGAATGATGGTGATCAGTGATTGGAATTATAAACGCCATTATTTGAGTTACGTTGTTAAGTAGTAAAACGTGGAATTAAATCGGCTCATCGGTCAAATGATCATTAGTCAATCGGGTAAGTCAATTTTCCGGTATGACGATGACAGTAAATATGTCATACGTCGGGCATATGACATATGTATCCATTTTGTTATTAATTTATATTTATTTGTCGTGCAGATCACATTGTCAATTGTTCCGTTCTCTATGCAAAAGCTAATTCGATAATAGGGAAATTGAATTAATAGTGAATTTGAAATCTATATACTGAGGCTTGTAATTGGATTTGGGATTTCGGGAGAATAAATTAGTATAAGTTAATACGATTTTGCAATCGAACTGTCTCGCTAATTTTATTAGTTAGAGTTGTCTCTTCTTTCCTAACTTCGGCGTTACAGCATGTTTTGGAATTTTCAAAAATTTCCCGACAACGAAGAGGAGAAATTAATTGCTTTCATAACGTGTTCAGTCTCATTTGGGTTATCACGTGTCACGGTAATTAGATCGAAAATTATAAATTTGCCTAATAGATATTGGCTTGCAGATTTTACATTCGTTAACGCGTTGACTGCCATGGTGGTCATCAGTGACCGGCGCTTGTCTCCTGAGTGAGACCATGGTGTTCACCAGTGTCCAGCGATATTAATTTTTTTAATTTATATTTATTTCATTCTAAGCATTTTTTGAAAATTTGAAGAACGTAAATAAATTTTTTTTGCACCATTATTCTTTCCTTTGCCATATTGTTTGATAATTCCTCATTATATTATAAGAACAATGGAAATTTTATCGTGGCCCCATAACCATAACCCAAGTACTTCGTATCTTATAGAAAGTCAAACTAAATACTTGCCGAAGAAGAAGAGACGAATATTTTTCTTTGATGTAGAACTTTGAACAGAAAATATTAATAATTTGCATGATTCTTTTTTTCTTTATCATATTCTTTGATAATTCCTCATTATATTCTAAGAATAATGGAAATTTTATTTTGACCCCTACTATACAAAATGTGTGTGGTAATCAAGTGTTAAAAATCTATGTCAACCATGACCACAGAAAGTACACGATTAATAAAACGGGTATCTCGCGAATATTGCCTTAAGCGACATGTATTGATAATAAATAATTATTGAAAATAAATAATCTTTAGACAGTACTAATATTGTCTAATATCAATAACTGTTACAGAATAATACTTATGATATATCATGAATTTGAATAAATTTTCAATTATTTCCCAGATAACATATTTAATTCTTTAACATAATTTAATTCCGTGGATGTTCGCGAGAATCCTTGGTACTGAAGAAGAAATTTGTAATTTTAAAGTAACTGGGATTATATTTTTTTAATCTCTCACAACTGCGAACGCCATTCTCGAAACTTTTAACTATTTAAAAAACAATTAAATTGCTCTATTACCAATTTTCTCTACTACCTACGTTTATGAGTCATTATTTCATAGTATTTCGCATTGAATATGCAGCAGTAAAAATTTCTTAAATAAATAACAGATACGGATTTTGCACTACAGTTACAAGCTTCCAGTGTCCAGCGATATTAACTTTTTTAATTTTTATTTGTTTTATTCTAACCATTTTCTAAAATTTGCAGAATATAAATAAATAGAGAACTTTGAATAGAAGATATTGATAATATGCACCATTCTTTTTCTTTTTGCCATGTTGTTTGATAATTCCTGATTATACCGTAACAATTATGGAAATTTTGGTCCCCTGAATATACCACAAAGTGTTAAGAGTACTTATCCATATCCATATCCATACATATACCACTGTACAATCGCATAATTTTTGTTTTCCTTCATCTTTCGTCACGAATAAATCTAAAAGTGGTCTGATAACCTACGAAAGAAGCACGATACCAGAACCATCGTTATTCAAAGTTGAACTATGCATAAATATAGTACCACGCATATTTATGCATAGTACCAGGAATCACGTATCAGAATCGTTCGATTCGCAAATGCGTAAGACACGAGAGAATGGAAAATTTGATCGGGCCTTTGTTTCCGATATATTCTCACGGTCGCTCACACGAGAACCACGAAAGGAAACTCGAAGACGAGAGAGAAGAAAATTCGAAGAAAGATAAGCGCGTAGAAAATGGCCAAGACGTACGCTGTGTAAATTAATTCCCTTATGTTGTTTCACGCGATCTACCGTGATTAGAGGGCTCCTACTAATTGCTCAATTATCGTAAATTACAGAGACGATCGAGAGGGATCCCGGAAAGGCGCGGCGCTTCTGGAATTTTAATTTTCATGAAGATTCGCTAGTCTCGATACCCCGGGTGATATACCCCGTTGTTACGTGTATTTCGGAGACAAACATGCAAATACAGGCACGCCTGGTGTTGCGCGTGCCTCTGTGTACAATGTGTCTCAATTAAAAAAGATAACGAAGACATCGTGCAGAAGTACCAATCCAATTATTCTCACAACGTTTTCGCCATTTATTTCGGTGCCTAAGAATTCCGCGATCGTTATTTTTCCCGCGTTTCGATATACAATTCCGTTATTAGATGGCGGAAAACCGGTCAACAGTTTTTCTTTCGTTCGTCCCTTCTTCCATTTTTCCTGCCCTCCTTCCCACCTCCGCCACCCTCTCTCCTCCATTTTACATATTTTTCTGCATTCTTTTTCCGTTTCCGTTGATCCGGGCTGACAGAAGCAAAAACACTTGCACGCTGTATATCGAAACAAAATTTCTGCAACCCGCGTAGAAAATTCGGAGAATTCGCTGAATTTGTCATCCCCGAGACTCGAGCCTGATTTGTCACATGGCGTATCGAACATCGGCGTCGAATCCTCGTTTTCCTAATTATTTTCACGCGAACGTGTTCTCGACTCGCGTTATCGTTAATGCGATCTATGTTTCACGGAGCAATGTCGCAATTCCTGTATTTGAGAGTCCGTACGAATATTTTTGGAAAAAATGGGGGTTGTTTAAACGTTTCGGGGGGTTGGAAGGAGACATAGCTCGTCTACTGGGAGAAATCGCGGGAAGAGACCTCCCGTTACAAATTAGTTTCATTGTACGATGTAACGCGGTAATTCGTTGTCTTATCTACGTACTTTAAAAAAAGAATAAAGAAAATACGGATGTCTTTGAAAAAATTTTTGTTCAGAAAATGTCGTACATATATGGTGGGTATTAAATATTACGAAATAATTCGCGAATAATTACGAGTGGATATTGTTATTGGCAAAATTGACAGGATTGTTCGAACGAGTTTAATTAATTCCAGTATGTAACATTTTAAATACTATTATGGTATGATTAAATATATATACGTATTGCAATGCGGAGAATTATAAAATTTCATACAAGGCGATTACATAAATTCCAATGTTGTGTTTCTAAATATTAATTGCAAATTCTTCAAATACATTTTACCGCGTTTCCTAATACCTGTCGTGGAGATATTTAATAAAATCGAATAGCACGAGTCTGATTATTAAATATCGCTCTGAACGCGAATGGACGTTTTTGACAAAGGTTTCTGCTATAATCGAACCGTTTTCGAGCCCTCTCGAAACGAAACGCCTGTCAAGAATAATTCCGAATTAAATTTAAACCACGAACTTCGAATTTTTCGGGTCCTCGTGGAGTGTCAACTGACCGAACACGTATTTCGAACTATCACTTACGTTTCCCGCGAACGTGGAGCTTCGAACTCGATGCATTCGATTTAAACTGCACAGGAAAATAGACACACGCGTGGAAACGAAGAGATCGAGCAACGAAATCGATTACATTCCAAGAATATGCCTCAGTTCGGGCAAAGAAAGCACGTTTGACAGCGCGAGAATAATTTCCAACTCACTGCTACACCGAGCACGGAGATTTCTACAAAAGTTTCGCAATCTTCCCTCTCTATATATATTAACTTACTCACGATAAAAACGCCGGTGGCTTTCTCATTCCTGACACCTCTCCCCTTAACACAATCGCAATGAAATTGTCAACAGCGAAGAAGAGTTTCGCGCGAGGATGGCAGAAACTTACATAAATCCTTGCCTCCGTCAACTTTCATCGGTATGCATTGATTCACAGAGATCCTCTCCTCGCATTTGAAAACACCTCGGTGAACGAAACTGGAGAACTAGTCCTGCTGGATGTCAGCGTGCTGTCAAACCCGAAGGGAACGCGTGCGTGACGAACTCGCGGAGATCTTCGTGGGTCGATGATAGAGCCGATTGAAAGAATCGATTTCGAACCTATGCCGTTATCCTCGAACACGTTTCTCATATCCAGCAGACGATACGCGAACGGAAGTGACCGAGAAGCGGAAACCGGTGCAAGACCGTGTCAAGCAGAGTTGACAGAGTGCCGGTTGGACGCTCGGCGTCTTCACGCGGGCGCACGTGACCGCGGAAATCGCTGGTACCGGACGCGTACGCACGGACTGAGGGATGCCGGTAAACTGATCGGGATCCTGACGGTCCTCCTTCGTCGAGGAGAGGCCTCTTCCGTACAGGATGAGGCGCGCAAGCCCGTTCGAGCGCAGGAGCGACAGAGAGCGCGTAACTACAAGAGGGGGTGGACCGGGACGTTGGCGAGAATGAAACTAACGGAGGCTGTGAAAAAGGTGGAAAAAGGAAGGCTCGAGGGCGAGACAGGGTGCAAAACGTTGGTCCACGTTAGAACGGGGCCGGAAGATGCGAGGGAAGGACAACAAGGAAATGGTAACAGCCAGGGGGAATAGCGTAGTAAGTATGTTTATTATTAAAATAAGATTATTCGAAGAAAGCGGTTGGATGAACACTGACTAGCATATGCGTGTATGTAAAAGGTGAAACAACTGCAAACAACTCTCCTAACTACGTCCTTTGACCTCCTCGATGCAACACTGGCTTCTCGAGAGAATTGCCCCTCGCTTTCTCCAATTTTTCTCTTATCACTACTACCTTCACCCCTGAGGTTTCCGAAAATATTCCAGACCTATAGTATTTAGTAGTTATTTATTAGTTCTGAGTTCTGAGTTCCCGTTCGTGGAGGTACGCTTTTTCCAGTGGACCTGGATTTCGTCCTGTCTACTCGTCCTTTATGACCCTTTTTCGTTCACGATCCTCGTGCCTTCGATGCTACAATAGAGAAGTAATTAGCTGAGTAACCGAGGAAAAAGAAGGGGAGGAAGGCGAAGCGAAAGATGCAATTTTGGCAGCAAGATGGAGAAGGGAAGTGCAATGAGTATGATTCGATAAAAATGGGAGCGTGTGATAAATAGCGAGGAAGATAGGACCCCGGGTCCGAGTAAGGGTCATAAAGTGAATGATTGGAAAGGATGAATCGAGTACAAAGCGAGTAAATTAAGGCAGATTTAGTAAGAGCGCGGACATTCGATGGTAGAAGAATTAAAGAGAATTTGTGAAAGGGGAAGATAATGGAAGATGGGCAACAGTAAGATTTATTCGATGAAAGAGGAAGCGAGAAGGTATAAACTTAAGGGGCTAATGAAATGTGGTAAGAAGACTATTTTTGTCTTAGTCCTGGTGTCTCGTGTTTCAAACTGATGCTTTGTAACTAATTAGACTTTTTAGCTAGTTTATTAGCGAGATCGCGGAAGTTTTGAAGCAATTATCGACGATCGCTAAAAAAGAGTGCAAAGTTGCTGCAAGTATGTGTGAATGAGAGTGTGGGGAGTAATCGAATTAAAATAGGTTCGAGGGGTGCTAGTTTTCGATCTCCTGGACAAACTTGAGTAACAATTTTTTGCGCTGTTAATTTAATTTTTAATCCTGATTTGGCATGCCTGCCGGTATCCTGTGATTCTTTCCTTTTCAATTAGAATTTTTAATATTTTTCTTAGGTATATCGCCGTTCTTGACTTTCTTTTTAATTTCTCCTTTTTAACGCGAATGTTACGGTGCTTTTGTATACTAACAGCTTAATCTGGCTAAGACTAACATCTTAGTTGTACTTAATTTAGAATTTTTTTAAATAAACTAGTGCATGTATCTTCTGTTCATTTTCGTGTCCTCGAATTCTTGCGAATTTTCTCTGACCAGTTCAATTTACGATCTAGGAATGCAGATAGGATTGTAAATATAATTCGGAGATCGAGATTTAATAGAATTTTCGATAGTTCAGGGTTTTTTAATTTAAATTCGCGAATTTGTTTTCCGCTCGATATGAATCCAATGCACAAACACTTGGCTACATGGATTTTAATCTTACTGATTAATACCGTTGATTCTGTAATGCCTTCGCGACGATTTCTATACTCCTGTGCGTGAATAAAATCGTAGTGTCGTGAACGGAGGTATATATTTCTGTTCCAGGTGCAGAACATAAATCTGCAGTGAATAAAGCATACGAGAGGGATCCTGGAGCACTCATTTCAGTCGCAGTTCTAACTTCGACATAGAGGTATCTATTTAACACTTTGACTGCCATGCACTTTTTATGTGGTATGGTCATGGGGCCACGATGAAATTTCCATTATTCTTGTAATATAATGATAAATTATCGAACAATGTGACAAAAGAAAAAATGGTGTAAATTATTAATGTCTTCTGTTCAAAGTTCTCTATTTATTTACATTGTTCGTATATTCAAAAATTCGTTGGAATAAAGCAAATATAAATTTTAAAAATTAGTACCGGTCACTGATGACCACCGTGACAGTCAACGTGTTAAATATCTTTGTATCGAAATTTTGCGCGATGAATATAAAGACAGGTAATTAAAGAGGAAATATTTGTTCTTGGATATATTCGTAGCGATCATTGCATCGCTTTAAACCATGTCTAACGACGTAAATTCGAGTTCCAGTGGTCGCGGCGCGCAATTTCTTTTCACCGTGTACAAGTTCTCTTTCTCCTTCGTCCTTTCTGCCTCCATTTCGCTGGCACAGAGGGATTAATCCAAACTTCCGCGTGGATAAATAAACGTTTAACAAAGGAACGCAAATATACTTACTATTAACAGTTGAACATACAAAAATATCGTAAATACCTTTCTTTTTCACTCTTATTCTCTATTACCGCTCACATCTACTAAACTAAAATCGTCTGGAAAAATCAGGACTCGCTCGTTTATCGAACACGCTCCTCGTGTCCTTTCATATAGGAAACGAACAAACCAATTACTCCCCTGATGGTAAATCGCGCGATCCTGGGTGTTAAAGACAACCAAGTTGTCACTCAAAGTGTTTTAATTCCGAAAGTCTCTTTAAGTATAGCAATTATTATTCCGGTGTAAAAGATAAGTGTCAGGAAATGTAATAAACTCTGTAATATCTCTCAACGTGTTAAGAATTACAATAATAACTAGATATATGATTTTAACAAAATTATGCGCGTTATATTTTCTCCGAGACTTTCCACGCTCCCGAGTAGACTTTTAAACAACGATTTCAGGACGAAACAAAGAAAACGGAATACGAGAAAAATATAAGACAAATGAATGCGAAATAAAGGAAATAGAGGAAATAAAGGAGAAGTGAATAATTAGCATGATCAAAAGGAACAGCTGAGGAAAATAAAGTTAAAAAGGAACGGAAGATAATATCGAGGGTCGACGAAACAGACGAAGAAGGGTTAGATGGAAAAGTGGATACCGAGGCAAACATTTAGAGTACAGAGGTGAAAGGAGATAAATAAGGATAAAAGAAATACGCGAAATCAAAGGGATAGACGAGAAAAAGAATAATGGGATAAGAGAGGAAAAAACTGAAGAAGGTGATCCAGAAGAGTTGCGAAAGAAAAGACAGGCTCGATCTAATCGCAAAGATTGCAGTCCTTCAAAGGATAAAAGGCTTCGGTAATTTATACCTAACCCAAACCGGAATGCAGGAGACAGTATCGCGAAGGTTCGGTGCCATCGATTACAAAGGACAGAGGAACCAGCTTTCACCAGAAGTGTATTATCGTTATTAGATTTATGAAATCTTAATATGCAAAGATGTTGGTTGAAGCTTGATTGGAGGGAGCTTCTGAGTCCGGGTGGTTCGTCGTCAATCAACGTGTAATGCCACCGTTGAAAATTGTGCTCGAGTTCCCTGGATCCGAAAGCAATGGGTTTAGGTTGAGAAATTGCATCGACACGTAGCGGATTGGATGTCGTATAAACACAATTTTCGTAATTCCGAAACGATTGGAAAGTACTTTTTGAATGGAGTCGATCGGTCCTGATACTCCACAAAATTCGGAACGCAACTTCTACGGAAAGAAGGTTAAAGGAGCGTCCTGAGTGAGAATCTTTATGAGAGAAACAGTTTCTCACCGACCATTTTGGTCGCCCTGGCAATTCCGGGATCGAAGGGAGTTTCTTGAAAATTCGCGAATTATTAAGCGAATAGATAAAGGCAAATGTAGAAGAGCCCGACTGAAATAATTTAACGAGCATCGGCGTAAAATTTCAAAGAATCGCGATATTTTGTAACTGAAAGAAGTAACAACGCTAAAGCGGAAGAAACAAATATGCTAACCTGATAAAGGGACTTTTTAAAAACTTCTTGACCTGGAATAAATCTCGTCGGGAACTGCAAGAAGTTACGAAGCATCTCAATGTATTTCTCTCGCGCAAACCTGATTATCCAGAAAATTGCAATCACCTTAAGCCACCAATGGCTGTTGACTGAAAATTAGTGGACGTCAACTCCGTCAGGAATGAACCGACCTCTCTAGGTCTAAGGGTAGCAACCGACTCTTGATGATGATTTCATAAAGAAACAACACGTCCCGTGCTAAAATATTGTTTAAGAAAGGCTTCGTGAAACTCGAACGAAAATTAACAGCGAGAACGCCGATTTTCCGACCTTTATTACGCCTGGATATATTCGTGAAACTGTACATTTCATTTTTGCAAGACAGATTGGTAAATTCGAAACAGCCGCCAATTGTGAATTGAAGCATTTGACTAAATGAGACATTGATTTTCTTGGACATGTCTATATAAAAGTGAATATTTATTTCGATCTTTTTCAAATGGAATTCGAGTTATACTCTATGTTCTAGAGGCATTGTCCTAAGGATTAAAATTGCCATGAAATCAAATTTCAAATAAAATTCAAAGTCAACTCACATACCTGTTCGAAGTATAATTCGAAGCCACGCATTTGCGATTTGTTATATATACCCATCGCGTTTTAATTTTCCGATGTATATATACTTTATTAATTTACATTCCACTCCAATGATAATTTCCATAGATTTATGTACAGACACGCTCTTTCATCCAAGAATTTTTTAAATGTTCGTTTGAAGGAAGTAAATTACTTCTCTTGCCGCAATTTTGTAATATGTAAATTTTCCGAGTCCTTTTTTAAATCATCGCTTGTTCATTCCTCAATTGTAATATGAATAGAAAATCAAATACATTGAATAGATAAGTATGTTGAAAGAATCGAATATTCGATGAATAATATTGACGTGCAACATGATGAATCCTTGCTTCGAAAATAATTTCTTGGTTGACATGAAAACTACTTTCTTCAGCTCCAATATAGGGTGTCCCAAAAATACACACGTTAATACCTTATTCTTTCTAATTTATTTTTACTTTCCTAGGTATAACTTATTTGAAATAATAGCTGATTTTAGAGTAAATGTTTAAAAACCTAATAAAATATTAAGTCTTTCGCATAAACGTAAGAGAAAAATAAAAACTGTTTTTATAACAACGCAAAGTGTGTATACATTGTTTTGTACAATACCCTGTATTGTTCGTATTTCACAATTATTATTGTAGAAAATATTCTCTCGTTTTTCTGTCATAATTATCATTACACTATCACCACACTATCGTCTTTAAGACGATGCCTATATTATATTAATTTCTTTTTAAAAAATTCGATCTTCAGATTTCTAAGTTCAGAACTCTTGTTACCCATAGCCTAACCAATTCATGACAATTTGCACGTTCACTCTAAGCACTCGATATCCAAGTATACCAAAGTATATACCAAGTATATTCTAGAAAATATTCCCTCGTCTTTCTGTCATTATTATCACTACACTATCATCACTACACTATCCCCACACTATCGTCTTCAAAATGGTACTTATATTATATTAATTTCTATTTAAAAAATCAGATCTTCAGATTTCTAAGTTCAGAACTCTTGTTACCCATAGCCTAACCAATTTATGGCAATTTGCACCTCTACTCTAAACATTCGATATCCAAGTACACCCTTATCCCGATCCTTCTGCGAAGTTAATCGATAATCGATGTTTCCGGCAAGCCATCCAACGAATCAGCTGTTCCCAGATGTATCTTCTAAGAGAGTATAATTACCACGGATAATCTCTGAATTTGTCAGAACATACGGATTTGATTTTCCAGTTAATAGCCGGGCTAGCCCCGCATTAACGCTTATTAATGGCCCGACTAAAAGTGCGAAACACCCGGCGATACGCGGAAAATTTTGCGAGAACGTTCGACAAAGGAAAGAAGAGGTGGCAGAAAGGGTAATAGCGAGTGTAGACAAAGGAAAAAAGCAGACAACTAGAGGCAAGCGCGGTTCATACAATTCGCGACAGCCACGAAATGAAACTCCATTTGCTCTTCATTTTCCGGGGTCGCGTGGCGATACAGAGGCCGAGTTGAATACTCGCAGACCATAGCAATTACGGCCGCCAGGGGAATGTCTATGCGGATCGTCGCAACGTGTTAAACGATACCGATCCCCGTAAAGTTTCTTTGATGTTGCACCCTCGTATTAGCCGTTCTATGCGCGTTTAAGGGTCAGGCGCAAGAACACTGTTGCTCGAAATTTGTAATGTCCGCGGAACTTCAGTCCGACCGTTTATCCCGCTGAATTCTATTCCTCGGAGAAGTAGTTCCGACAATTTTTGTCGGTGGACGGATGCTGGAAGTTTAAGGACGCCCGGAATTGATGACAGCGAATTTCGTTTCGCTGCAGTAAGAACTACTACGGGCAATGAGAATGGAAGAATCATTTAAAATGCCGTTGGAACTAACGGTGCCACGAAATCGCGTGAAATGATATTTTAACGCTACACCTACCGGTGTAATTTTTTCACATAAATGAAGGGTTCAGAACCTATTGAATGGCTATAGCCATTTCAATTCTTATAGGTTTTCCATTAAAATTTTCAATTATATTGATATTTTCGACTAATATCGTGGTGAGCTAATTTTTTCGCATAAACGAAGGGATAAGAATATTAGATTGCTATAGAAATTTCAATTTTAATACGTTTTTGAATAAAAATTTCAATTTTATTAACATTTTCGACTAATATCGTGGTGAGCTAATTTTTTCGCATAAATAAAGGGGTCAGAATATTGGATTGCTATAGCCATTCCAATTTCTATAGGTTTTTGATTAAAAATTTTAAATGTATTCACATTTTCGACTAATATCGTGGTGAGCTAATTTTTTCGCATAAATAAAGGGGTCTGAATATTGGATTGTTATAGCCATTTCAATTTTAATACGTTTTTGAATAAAAATTTCAATTTTATTAACATTTTCGACTAATATTGTGATGAGCTAATTTCTTCGCATGAATGAAGGGATCAGAACCTATTGGATTACTATAGCCATTTCAATTCCTATAGGTTGTCGATTAAAATTTCCAATTGTATTGACATTTTCGATTAATATCGTGGATATCAAATTGACCAATGATTGAGAAATCGGAAGAAAAAGAAATTAATAAGAGAAAATATCGAAAAATTGATTATACGTATACTGGTAGACAAATAAATCACGTACTCAAGTGACCAGAGGGATAACATTGTTCAAGTTTAAAACGAATGTTTGAACATAGCGATTTAACTCTATGGGGCACGCTGGAATTAAAAGTGTCCCACCTTTTTGATGCACCGTGATGCATGGTGGGACATTTTCAGTCCCACCTCGAAATATTGCAATTGCTGCATACACATAGGTTTAAATTTCATCTTATTTACGTAAAGCAGCTACTTAGTAATACCTTCGACAAATGTTATAAATGTATTCGCTCGTATTGGCAACATTCAACATGCCAGTACATGTTCATCGATTGTTGCAAGCGGAAGGTTGATCGCGACAATCTTTTTTTCCTGGTTTTATGTTTTTACATTATACGATTCCTTTATTAGTAAAAATACACCAATTTTGTTTCATTTAAAACGCGATAAAATTTCTATGCAACATGGGTCTATTTTATTATCTAAAATCCTGTGTTGCAAAGAGTTAAACCGTGATTTTATTGTTAAATATATTTTTCTAGGGAATAAAACTCGAGAAATAAGAGGTTTCCTGAATTTTGGAATTGAGGCTGGGAAATTGCTTTATCGAGGTAGCGATTATTCGTTGTTCAAGTTAAATTATTTTCCACGTCCATCACACTTTGGCAATAACTTGACATAATATGTAATGCCACGTATAAACACAGTAATACCAACATGAGGCGATATAAAAATTGATTTATTTTAGTTATTCGTCTACTCACGGATGCTCGTGATACGAGCAGTACAATTTTCAGATTACCGAAATATGTGGAATTATTATCCTCGAAGCATGCAGTAGCTTGATTAAGCTTGACATTAATTTAATGGTTCAAATAATTATGGTTCAGATGGAAGGGATAATGAGTATACTGTTCTGTGTCGCGCAAAAAATCGCGTGAAACTTTTTCACAGTGTAAAAGCATCCTTAAAATTTAATAACTGCAATGCAATTTCCGCATGTGATGAAGTGTATTTGTGTGCTGACATAAGTTGAACAGAGCTCCTAATTTTCTTTCGCGTACGAGCAAATCGCACTCGAACTTGCTAGTCGAATTGTAATTAGAGCTTATTATTAATTTGCCAACGACAATCACTGTTCTAAATGTGTTATATTTCAATCAAATCTTTAAATAAAAAAATAATAATTAAAGCATTAAAAATTTTAGAAATGATCCAATATCGCTATTGTTATTATAATAATGTAAAGTAATTAATATATCGTACAGCATATTGAAATTCTATTATTTTCAACTATGTATACAGTAATTATTCGTATTACGATATGTTGCGATAAAACCAAACACTCATTCTAATCCCTATTTTTAATCATTCGTTTGTAATATTTTTACATATTAAAATCGAAAATGCTGATTATATATACGATGTTTTAATTTTTTAATTATTTGAAAAAGCCTCGTACGATGGCATATGTGATAATATTAAATGCATTGTGCTGCGAAATATAACGTATTAAAAGCTAAGATGAAATAAAAGCTGAAGTACCATGATCCAGCATCATAATACCTCGTTTACAAAATGCTACAATGCAGTGGCCATTTTATAAATAATCTTCTGTCGCGACTATAGATCGTTCTAATTTTCTGAATTGTTCCACTTCTAAAATCTCTCCTCGTGGATAATTTTAAAAATCGAATTTCACCGAGCCCGAGTGTTTTATTCAAAATTCTAAATTTAAAGTACAACGAGTAATGAATTATTTCATCCGCTGCGTTATTCTGAAAAATCGTCACACTGAGGCAGATCATAAAATAAAAAATTCTCGGAAGAACCGAATCTCGATGTAAATTTAACATCATAGGAATCTCATTTTTAATGATTAAATGATTAATCGTGATTCACGAAAGTTACGTCATCGAAAAATACGAATCCTGTCAGAAGACGATATTAATATATTGTACACTTGTTAATCAATGGTAGTCGAATAATTATATATTTAATATATTTTTCCTCTAAAATAAATTTTAATCGAACCTTTGAAAACGTTCGAAGGATCGTAGAAGACAGTTAGGAACAAAGCCAGCCAGTTTTGAAAAATTGTTTACATAGATCGAGTCGACAGTTGGACAGGTGAGAGTGACGTCACGTGGTAATTCCCATAGCATGGACAAGTTTTCGCGTACACGTGTTTACTGGAACGCGGTTAAAACTCCGAGATATTCCCATAGAACCCCTTGAAAAGGAGAATCGGTCGAGCGAGATTGCGGTGGATCTTGAGGAATCAAGGAACTAAGACGATTACGTTGCACGGAATTAAAAAGTGAATTGGCGACGATTAAAATCGGGAATTGCATTGCAACCGCTCGTGGATTGCTAATCGCAAAAAAATTAAATTTAAATAAGCTTTAACCAGTTTATAAAGCGGTCTGATAGAACCCTTATAAGAGGATCTTTAAACGACTGATACTAATTGGATGCAGTTCCTGGCGGCCACTTCTGTCGCTGGACTCGGCACGGACCACTCCACGGATGTTAGCAATTTTTCTAATTAACTTTGAAAACTCTGCGATATTGTCCTGCCGATTCTACGATAACCTTTTTTTCGCGGCAACGTATTAGTTTCCTGATTAAAAGCCGGACGAGACGGATTGCCAAGGAGCTATTTTTGCAGACATGCGCAAATCAAAGAGATGCTCCTTTGTTTTCATACCGATACAAGATCGCGGCCAGCCAAAGCAAGCTTCTAATCTACTACGCGAAGCACCTCGCTGAAGCGCAGTTTTGTAGGCGAGATAAATGGGAATCCTCATTTAAATTTTTTGTTAGACACCCGGTTACCATGTATAATTAAAGTCGCGGACAGTGCGCATGCGAGACTGTTTTTGCAAAGGCATTTATTAAAAGAAACGCGAGTTTCATTTTCTGTGTCACACCATTAGGACTGTTGGAGGATCCTTTTTGCGAAAAATGTGCCACTAGTTTGCGAAAATTACAATTCGCGCGACGATTAACGCTGAATTTACCACCGCCAGTCGGATGACCTCTAAAATGATCAATCCTATTTGATGATTGGACAATGACGGATCACGAAGTGATGACTTTCTACGGAATATTTGTTTCATTCCAAAGTAATTTTAATTTCTGTTACTTTCCTACGAATGACAATGAAGGAAAGGATGTATAAACGAAAATTTTAATATCCAGAAATCATTGACATTTTGAGGTCGAGTTTTTTCTTTTGCGAAAAATGTGCCACTAGTTTGCGGAAATTACAATTCGCGCGACAATTAACACTGAATTTACTATGGCTAGTCGGATGATTTCTAAAATGATCTATCCTGTTCGATGATTGGACGATGGCGGACCACGAAGTGATAACTTTCTACGGAATATTCGTTTCATTCCAAAGTAATTTTAATTTCTGTTATTTTCCTACGAATGACGATGAACAAAAATTCTAATATTCAGGAATCATTGACATTTTGAGACCAAGTTTTAATCCTTGGTATTCGAAGTTATTTTCGCTAGAGAGACATAAATTCGAAGTTTTTCTTATATTTTTCTAAGCTCGATGATATCATTTATACTTAAATAAAGAAAAAACATCATCTGTATTTCGTTCCAGTATTTCACATGTTGTTGAATTAGAAGAAGCTGGGTAAAAATTAAAGCGTGGGCAAAATAAAACTCGCCGTATCCCAACAGAGGTTAAAGGCTTCGTTTTAGAAATACTTGAGGGGTACGTCTCTTCTCGACAACTGCCTTGAATTTTTTGGGTTTTCATCCAAAGGGGAAAAAATTCTCCCACTACATGTGGGCCCTTTCAGGCCACGCCATAAATTTTCTACGTCCATTGTGTAATTACTTCTAATTATTATCTCATAATCGTTGCTTGAGAGTCACTGAGAGTCACCTCTCTTGCACAGGAAGAAATCCAGGCACGTCGCACAGTGGTCCAAATTGCCAAAAACACGAACTAAATTAATAGCTCTGTTATTTAACTATATTTTGTTGCAAAAGATATCATTTTACAGATTTTTGGTATCGTAGAATCCGATTTAAATATTTAAATACTTATAATATAAATATCTCACTAATTTTTTGACATTCTTAGAGTTAAGAAACCATACTTCAAGCCTATATCAACCGATATAGTCTAATCTTTATTGTTATAAGGATATAGTACAATGAAGTATGCCAATTTCTACAAAATTCGCGATCACTCTAAAGCAGGCATTTTTCCAATTTTCAGAGCTCCTAGAAAAAATGTTGGACAACTTATAGCAGTTTTCGTGTACACCATAACGTACTTAACCAACACTCACAAATATAAGTATCGTTTTAAAGACACGTGTAATGATAATAATAAAAGAAAGACGAGAGAGTATTTTCTAGAGTAATAATTATGAAATATGAACACTATTGAAGCTGGTTGATCAGAAGAAAGTATTCTTCGTGTCAATCGAGAAATTATTTTCGAAGCAATATGAAGATCGGATTTTTAAAAAATTTTTTCAAATAAATATAATATAGGTATCGTTTTAAAGACACGTGTAGTGATAATAATAAAAGAAAGACGAGAGAGTATTTTCTAGAGTAATAATTATGAAATACGAACACTATTGAAGCTGGTTGATCAGAAGAAAGTAGTCTTCGTGTCAATCGAGAAATTATTTTTGAAGTAAGGATTCATCGGGTTGCACGTCGATATTATTTTATGTACCGTTCATCGTAATATTCAACTCTTTTAACATACTTATCTGTCAATATATTTGATCTTCTATTCGTATTACAGTTGAGGAATGAATAAGCGAGAAGCGATGATTTAAAAAAGGACTCGGAAGATTTATATAATATATTACAAAATTGCATCGAGAGAAGTAATTTACTTGTTATAAACGAACACTTAAAAAATTCTTGGATGAAAGAGAGTGTCTGTACAGCTCCTCGTTATAAATCTATAAAATTACCATTGGAATGGAACATAAATTGGTAAAGTATCTTCATCGGAAAATTAAATCACGATGAGTATGTGGATAGAATTGGACACCAGTATCTTCTAACACTCACACTACGTACTTGTGAGAATGTATGGTTAAAATTTTATGGATTTCCAAGGTCCTAAAAATATTGACTTTAGTTTCTGTTTGTGGCGATCCGAACCACTGTGCGTCGTCTCAAGACAGACAAGAAAGTCGTCGGATCGTGAGGTCTTCTCACTGACAGCGACAACGAAAGTGTTAATCCGACAGAGGCGAGACGAGTTCGAGAATGGGTAAACGTGATATGACGTGGCGGAAGTCTTAGTCGTTCTTTTCACCCAACATCAATGAAGTTTGTATCTGGCGCACATGGCGCGTGTGTGTCCAGGTTGAGTTAGTGACGGGCGGGCTGTCGCCAGTATGTGCCAGCTGTTCCACTACTAGCTCCATGTCGAGTCCGGTCTTCCACAGCCAACCACCCACAATCTCTCCTCCCGATCTCAGCTTTAACAATCTTGTATGACGCGGGACGAGGGACCGTTGCTCGTGCGCCGCAGCTGTGACGTGGTTCGGCATATCATCGAAATATTATTTCGCCGAATTTTAAGTTTCAACCCTGCCTCTCTTCCCTCGCATACGTAGCAGACGTATGATTTTGCTATGTTGATTCGTGAAAAACTTGACCACCCTGCTATCATTCCCGAGCAATTCTCCTCGTCCCTCTTCTTCATCTCGCAAGCTGACTGTACATGTCGCACGACCACTTTGAAATTCTTTTGAACACGTTTCGCGAGATTGATCTTTTCGAAGTTGTCACAATTCGAAAAGAATGTAAGCTAACAAGGAGAGTGCAAGTCCTTCGGGTCATTGATTTAGTTGAAACTTTGCAGGTTTGTAGATTTAGTCATCCAGTTCAAGAAAATGTGCCATTATAGTTCATGAGATATTTATGATTGAGAGTTTATTATTCTTAACTAGAGATTTCTTCCGAATAGTTATCGATAGTTATCAAGTGGCATTGTGTCCTAACGACAACATTCGAAAATTGCCACCAGCGTGAGAATTTTCGGATATCGCTATTAGGCCATAATGGCAGTTGATAAATATTCGAAATAAATCTATAATCAAGGCAATAATAAAACTCCAATCACAAATATCTCAAAAACTATCGAGTAGTTGTCCTTATAATGATATATTTTCTTAAACTGGTTGATTTAATCTACATATCTGCAAAGTTTCAACTAAATCTATAACCCGAAGGACTTGCACTCTTCTTGTAAGTGTACCATACGTTGATTGGCATCAAAGTGTCACTAGTGTCGCCGAGGTTTTATAATTAATTAAAAAAGTGTTCCACTTTTGACAGGAAATAGTATTGTTAATTAAATACAGCGGAATATCCCTTGATAAAATATATAAATATGTTTTAAATAATCGTGCCCTTATTGTGAATCTCATCTTGAGTATTCTCTTCCTTTATGTCTCCAATAAATAAGTAATTGAAATATTTCCACTCGTCTGCATTATTTAAAACTCATTCACTGGACATAAATATTCTAACTGAATTTCTGTTCCCTCATCTTACACGTTTTCACTGTGGAGATATGATTTCGAGATTCGAAATAAGTCCTACTCGTTAGGATTTGATTGAAATTTTTATTTTAGTCAGTTTTGATTTAAATTGTTAAATTTAATAAAATATATATCAACGCGAGGTACACGAGTCACGTTGTTGGACACAAGAAATTTAACTTGAAAATGGGAAGATCTCGCGTGTTTGCAGAAATTTCGAGCTCTGTTAATTACAATTATCTTGCAAAAATGTTAATAATACAATAGTTACCATATATCGTAACTATAAACATGTTTTTCCCCGTAATAAATGAATTCCGCGTAAAATGTATTGATTTTCAAAACATTTCCACCTCAGAAATATTCATTTTCATAGCTTTATTTAATATTTACCTTGTTACACGTTACACGATATGAAATATTCGCGTCACGGGCTATTTCCAGCAACCTGTGAAGAAGGATTTTGGTCAGTTAATGAATGCCGTTGAAATTCGAAATTTATACCCTTAAAATGTAAGTTTCATTATAGCTATATAAAAGAATAAAAAGAAAGGGAACAAGAAATAATTGTTGGCTTTCTGTATTATCCAACCAGTCTACGTTTGCCTATGAGCGAAATACTTTCAATTCATTTCTCCTCGTTTAATCGCCGCCTACGAAAACTCGAATAAGTACAATTAAAATTTGTGAAATATTTATACAATATTAGAATGGTATTGACATTGAATAATAAACGCCTGGCTCGCGCGCTGTAACGATCCTCGACGCGAAAGCGGAACAAAGGTGGCATGGTCAAAAGACACGCGATTGCGACACATAAACGATGTAGCCGGGAAAAATACATAATTATGGTTACTCACAATACGCAGCCGACGTGATATATAACTCTCTTTTGCGATGAGGTTTTTTCCTTTAAATGTTCGTTTCTGTTAAACAATGCGCGCATGCTAGACTGAGAAACAAAGTTTCCCTTTCTACGTTTGCTATAATCTAGAAAAGGAAATTGCACACAGCACCAGCTGAATACGATCACTGTTGGAAAAGCATATGGTTTATTATTCCTTCAAGAAAGGATCAAATAGGTTACTTTACGCGAGTAAACATTAATTGCAACTGTGTTCCACCAGCCCGGGACCTTAAATTTACCGGTCATTTAAAGAGCGGGGATCTTTCTTGGGGTTATTTAATGCCCAATGTTTTCGTCGAAATTTGATAAAGCATCGTGTAATTAAGATTTCTGGTTGAGTTGAGCTTTTAATTTTTCATTCTTTCGCGTGCAGCATTGAACTCGTAATTTTGTATAAAGTCGGTTTGCTAATTAAGCATTGTACAACTGTGGTAATTAAGATATCTTCGAAAAAGATTATTCGCTTAATCGTTTTCAAATATAATTAATCCGTGTTATTTTTAAGTGTGAATAATTGCGAGTGGAAAACGTGAAAAATTTAAAGTTAATGTATATGTTATATATTATATAGAGCATTCCTAAGATTTATTTCAACGAAGTTCCTACCACCGATTAAAATTTTTAAAATATGTATATTATCGATATAGGTTATTATAATTAAATCAATGAACTTTTGTCTCGTGGTTCTTCAATCTCTTCTGGTTTATCTAGCTATGACCTAAGAGAAGATAAAAGTAAAAGGAGAATGAAGTTAATAAGTTATCGGGAATCGACTCCTCGTATCTAGAACAAATTCATTTCGCTACTTTGTATAGCATAAATGGAAAGCAACGTGAACGACATCCTGGTCTTCGCAATCGTTTCCCACGACTCGTAGCTTCTTAAACTAAGAAAAATATTGATAGAGGCGATTTCTTATTTACTGCCTTTCCTTTCTTGAAGAGAGCGACTATTGGAAAAATGTAATTTATTAATAGCGCTATATTTAATGGGTACCTAAGCATAGAGGGCATAGATAATAGTTAAAAATAATAAAATAAAATAATAAAATAGCATAGATAATATTTTTGTGGTACAATGAAGATTTAGTAAGATGAAGTGAATATTAGCTGAAGTAAAAAGAAATCCATTATTATTGCATTCAATTTCATGCAAAAATAATGGATTTCTTTTTATAAATACAAATACTGAAATATTCAGGTGATGGCCAACATTGTTAACTTACTTTGTCTTTCATTGTATTAGGTGCAGTAAAAATAAATCCATTATTTTTCATGAAATTGAATGCAAAAATAACGGATTTCTTTTTACTTCACCAAATATATTAATTACAGTTCTATCTCAATATGAGGCAACATTGACTTTTTTGAAAATATATATATATATATTTTCAGTAATTACAAGGAGAAAAATTTTGTGACCAGCCTTTTTGACTGGATTGATGGTTCTAGTATTATAATTCTCAAGAATTTCTCTTTGAAATAGAAATTAAAGTATAGCGGGAGTCGTTTGATTGTTGAAGGAATTCTCTTACTAGAAAGGATTTCGAGTAGACACGATAGCTATGATCTAGTTATAATTCCGGATTTTTTGATACTCCTGAGTCATCGAATATCACTATGAAATATCGCCAAAATTCATTGAAATTCTAACTCGCAGATTTTTCGTCAGGTTCTAATATCATTGGACTCAGATAGTAGGTATTATATACATACATACATAGTCATATACCTCTGAATCCGATAATTAAGAATCCACCATTCCCTAAATGAAAACGTAATCCGGCTTATACATTCCTTTCATCGTCTCGAATTGCCCTTGTTAACCATAACTAACTTCGTTCTTCCACTACCACCGATCCTATCTACCATTAAAGAAATAATTAAATAATTTCCGACGCTTTTAATTGAATCGAATTATTCATAAATGGCAACGATAATACAGCGAGTAATGATACAAAGCGGCCGTAAATAGTTTAACTGAATATAATGGGATAAAGCAATGCGTATTATCGAATTAAATTTATAAAATCGGATCAGTAGATCCGTTTTAATTAACAGAAAATTACAAAGAGAGATGCAACTGACAGCGATCTTTATACGACGATTTTCCCTTTTTAACTGTCCAACAATAAACCTACCCCTAAATTCATCAGTTTAATTTCATCATCGTTTATTCCCGTTTACCTTACGTATTAATCGAATCTAGAAATGGAATTCAGATTCGGCACTTTACTCGAATTAGTTCGTGTAAAATTCATGCTATTAGCAAAAATTCATCATAGAAGAAGAAAATTTTTATTAAAATTATTTCACTTATTGATACAAGATTTCGTTGCTTTAAAAATTGCACAGGAGTCTGGTGAGTAGGTTTACCTTTTCCAATCCTTGCATTTGTCTATTTCACAGCTTGTTTCTTCCTTAAGTTATACAATATTGTTACGGGTCGCGTTTACAATTCTTGTTCTACAAGTTCGATCGCTAGTTTGCCGAAGATTCCAAAGAAAACGTCACTGAAAAGATTTCCCCTATTAAAAGGTTGACAACTCTATCTGAACTTCGGTGAAAGATCCCTTTTATAGTCAACAGCCGGTTGTTATTTTATCCGAACATTCTGAAAGGTCCTGGATTGTTTTACCCTGAAGTTACGACCTGTTCTTATTAGGCCGATATGGAAATCTCGTATCGATATTAACCTCGCGATTGAGGGCTACCAGAATATTATTTCTTGAACTGTTTACGGAAATTTCGAAATTCGCATGAAACGTGATACACGTAAATGCGCAATGCAGGATATTAATATTTTCGGCAAACAGATATTATGAATATATTCATGTCGTCGATGTAAAATACACAGGAGCGATCTGTTTATTGGCAGGATTTCACGTACACGCTACGAATTCCGAGTCAACTTCGTAGTATATAAATCTAGAAGAATTAAAATTAAAACGGTTTTTATGCCGCGCAATTATTTCGCGCATTGGATTTCGCGCGACATTCTGCGCGCACCTTTGCACAGGAAAACGCTCGTATCTTTTTCTGCCAGACTTTTGCATTGTTCACCACCGAATTACACATTTTCCGGTGGCGTAACATAAACCGCACGCCAGCAACCATCTGAATCTTCGTTTGGATTAATCCAAATTTTATTATAAATTTTCAGGCCTTAATGAGTAGAAACTGTAACACGTTTTAATCTTCAGAAGTATACAAATTCTTCTCTTAATTTTGTTAAAGATTTTGTCACTCGAATAAAGGAGATTTTAAAAAGAAAGATTCCTTGGGTTTGTTCCTTGCTGCAATTTTCGAAGGTAATAGGATTACATTAATTTGCAATTAATTTGTGGCGCTTCTACTCTTTCATGATCATGGAAAATCTAGTTTCACTGCTCGAGTATTAATTAAAAATAATTGAATATTAAATACCATCGTTTACCTCTTTTAAAATATTTAATTTATCGTTGAAAGTGTAACATTAAGATCGAAGAGAAATTCTTGTTTAAATATGCTATACTAATTCCACGTTATAACCATGTACAATGCTTACATAATCCACAAAATTTATTTTGCCCGGAGGAATTAAACTTTTATTTCTCGAAATTACAATACACTGATCCGAATTCAGAATAATTCCTCAAAAATCCTCTGTCTTAATACAATAACGTATATCTTTTTTAATACACTTGTATTTATTTTAAAAAATTATAAAATATTAATACATATCTGATATAAATATTTGTACCTGTTATATCCTTGTATACATATATATCTTACTTTACAATTTGTATTTATAATAATATGATTTCTTTAATTATTACTCGCTAGTTTTTTAAAAATATAATAATTATTCTTATGGAAAACTACTTACATATTTTTCATTTTTCTCGAATACGCTAAAAATATTTTATTTCATAACGCCAACGTAGGGGAACATATTTATTTTGAAAAATTGCATTTATCATTTGTAGTACATAAGTAGTACCGAAAATAGGAGAGAGAAAACTTTTGCTCGTGTCTCAGACCCATCTCCATAAAACAAACCAAGCATAATGCACCCACTTCGTGGTAGCTGACGATACTATTTAACAGCACATATAAAATGGCTATGAAACAGCTAGAAACTTCGTCTGTGATATGAGGTTCATACGTAAATGGTTCACTTAAAATCTCGAAAAAAGAAGGTAACCATCGCCCTAGACCTAGTCCCAACATCGTTTTGTTGGCTCAATTCGTTTTATTACCGACACGGTACATTGTGTGACGAGATGGTCGGCTTCTGGTCGCTGAATGGCAACACCATCGTTTCAGGATTTACGGCAGTTTTCAGTACACCCATTTAAATGCGAAGGTAAATGACCATAATAAGCTTCTTCTGACATCGAGCAGCTCGGACTCTGCGGTTTGCATAAGAGCTCCTACTTGCGTCACGGCAAGTTAAAGAACATCCATGAACTCCGAGGATTTGAGGTAGCGTGTAAGAAGGACTGCCCTGTTTAATTAACAAACCCATGGTCGTTTGGACGACCATGAAAGGGCAGCAGACGAGAAACGAACAATAGGGATCCGATCGAATGAATGCTAATACGTCGTTCTGTGCTTTTCCCGGCTCCTCGATCGAACTTCTAGAATTTTCTTCCACGAAATGTTTTATCCCTCGGACTTCTTTTTAATTTCACCGAAAGCACGGCCTACTTTTGTCGAGGAACTTCGATTCATTTACTTCGGTTTCTTATTGTCGTTTTAGAAAATGTTTCGGGCTTTTCGTCGAGGATTCGAGCATTTGAAAAATGGCGATGATGAAGTGCTGCAAAAATTATTGGCAATGTATGTTTAATTTTTCTCGATCAATTACAGGGAAGAAAATAACCTACTCTCGATCCTAGATCGTGAATAGGATAATTTTTCATTAGCCGAATGAGAATTTATTTATTAATTAAATAGTTCGAAGTTTTACTTATACGAAAAGTACTAAATTGTGTAAATTATAGCTTCCTGTTTCTGAATAGTATTGAAGAATACAAATTTTTACTGAAAAAATAATTTCTGAGCCGATATATTCACATAAATTTCTATTGGAAATTGGTAAAATTGTATTCTATTTCTAGTATTTATTATTAATAGTATTAATAATAGTATTAAATTTTATTCGAATTCAATTTTAAATTAGTTAAAATGTGCTGCTCACAAGTTGGTAGAAATATAAATCGTGAAACCAGGACACAGATAGTCCCATTTCGAACAATAGTATCTACTTTGCAGAATTTTTCAAAGTATAGAATGTAAAACAAGAACAATAAATTAACTTGCAAGCCACTTTACAACGAAGCTGAATCACCATTTGTCTACTTAAAGGGAAAGGAGTAAGTCACGATATTTCTCGGACAGCATCTAAAAATTCACGAATTCATGCATCAAAATATACCAACGCTGTTTACATGTATACACGTGGCGTCAGCACGATGTTGATCTAAATCTGTGTGCATCAGACCGGTTCAGTGGAAGCGTCGGCAACGTTATGATCTCAATTTCAGTGAAATCTTGCCGTTTTATGAAGGAGGCTGCGTCTCTTTTCTCTCCTTCCCTCAGCCTACCCACCGTTTCGTAGTTTCATATTGAACCCAGTTGTGTATACGAAAGCGTAAGAAGACATGCAATTACGCTATTTATCGTCCTGGCTGTCGTTCAATGATCCATTCATGATTCACTTGCTACCAACAGGATATCGATGACTGAGTCCAGTGCAACTTTGCTACCTGTTACAACCATTACTCGTGAATATTACGTTTCTTGCATAGGAGGTTGAAGAAATCCGAGATTAAAACGTTCGTAATACCAGAAATATGCGAAGTATAGGGAAAATTAAATATGGAAGCTGCGTTGAGCGATTCTTGTCGCGACTCTTATCGTGCCATAGGGAGAACTGACAAGGAGAGTTCAAGTTTTAGATTTAGTCATCCAGTTCAAGAAGATATATCATTATAAAGCAACTGCTTAATAGCTTTTTGAGATATTTATGATTAAAGCTTTATTATTTTCAACTAGATATTTCTTCCGAATAATTATCGATTGTTATCAAGTAGTATTGTGGTCCAACGACTGAAGAAGAAATTTGTGATTTTGAAGTAACCGAGATTATATTTTCTTACTCTCTCAGAATTCCAAACGCCATTCTCGAAACCTTGAACTGTTTTAAAAAAAAAATTTTAATTGTTCTATTAGCAATGGTTTGAATAATGGAAATTTTATCGTGGCCCCCTGAGCCACTGTATGAAAAGTGCGTAGCAGTGAAAGCGTTAATCAATTTTCCTCGCATGTTCAAAGAAGAGAGAATGATATTTGTGGTTCACGAATTCGTTGTAAAGGAGAAATCGCATCTCGGTTTTGCAGATTCGTACTTGCTCACTCGTAAAGAAATAAAAAGGAAGAAATGAAACACGAAGTTTAAAACATTGTGTTCCATCCCCTCCACGACCTTGCTTCCTTAGGCTGAGCCACGTGAGAAAATAGGTAGAGAGGCTAAGAATGCTTTTCTTCGTGTATTCAAACCACGTCAAGCATCCCCCATATTGCGATCGCCTCGATCCTCGCGAAAAAATCTAAACAATGGGCCGACATTTCGAGCAAAGAGGGTGGATGAAACAATGGTTACTGCTCTACACTTCAGTATTGCACCCCCGAGCGATAAGTCGCCATAATCGCTCGTTTTTACGTTCGCACGTTAAATCTACGTTGCGAACGTGTAAGCGTTAATTAATATCGGGTCGATTAAGAAATTATACCTGGCTCGAATCAACGCCAGTGAACCAGAAATGAATATCCCTTTTTCCGAGATTCTAACACAATACTTGAATACGAAACAGAAAATAATCCGCGGACAAAACTGGAAATAGAAAGAAGAATAACGGCGAGAGTTTCAAAATATTCAATACGTTTGGAAATGTTCACCTAACAAAGCAGAATCAATAACTTTCACAGTTTTGTAACATTTGCTATTTTATATGCCCTTTCATTCATACAACAATGTTACTGCACAGACGGTGCTTTTTTATTATTTTTAGCGTAATAAAATTGATTTCAATGCGAAACACGTTGATTTGGAATTAAGTTTGAGTTTCTGGATACAAAAGAAATTATTTTATTTTAAATCACCTTCGCAATCGATACTCTAATCGATCGTAAGATGCTCGATGATCTGTCATTGGGCTTGCAGAATTATACAGCATAGTGATTTATGCTCGTTTCGCAATTTAATACACGCAGTAATCGCATATTAACGGTAAAAATTCGCAGGCGCAATATTTGCCATTGACCACCGTGAAAATTGTGAGTTTGTAATAGGTCAGTGAGAACGCGGTTAAAAGAGGGTTTGGAAAAAAGAATGTAATTATACGAGTGAAGGGATAAAGTAAAACATTCCTGTTTGAAACGACGATATTTCAGAAGCGGAAAATTAAATTAGCACACAACAAATGTTAGCTGAAAGAGAAATAAAATTTCTACCGGCGCCAAAAAATTTCTGGAATTTTATTGACTTGAAAAATTTCATTCATTATACATGACACGAAGAAAGAAATATATTGCGATAAGCGTGTAAACTCTTACGGTGTTACTATTAATTAAACATCCGTTGATTATTCCAAACCGAAGACAAATAATTTTATTACGTTTATGCACCTTGACAGCCTTTTCAACTTTATTCTTCGCGCAAGCCAAATACGAAAAATGTTAACCCTCTGTTAACTTAAAATTTGGATCCAAAGAGCCTCTACTGGGTGTGGCACGTAGCTCCGACTTTTTCAGACCCCTCCGATAGCCTGACAAAAATTTCACACAAAGATTAATCAATTTTCAATTACCTATAAATTTTAATATGAAAGGCTCCGGAATCTTACAAGATTTTCTCGAACATTTATTCGCTGTAATATATTGGACAGTCGTTAAGAGTAGCAAAGACACTGCAACTTTGTATGTAGATGTAACACCAATTACACGAAATTTCTCTAAAGGGCTGAACGATGAATCTATTATCCCCGTACTCGCGAACGCTGCGTGAAGGTGTGTCGCACGTGCATCGCGATCGGTACTCTTCCGCCACGTGTCACATTCCGTGAAAATCGATTACCTTGAAGCCCCGCGACAACCTAGAACCATGCAATAGTTCAGGTCGGTATAATAATCGGCAAATCCTGCGAGATCGCACAGCCATCCACGCACTGTGCCCTCCCCACGTCGCCGGTTCTCGCTCCTTTACGTATAACCGTAGATTACGGCAGACAATTACCACGCGACTATCAGCGAGTAATTATTCCGACGTTGGCAGAAATTTTCGCGTACATACGTGCCGGGTTTCGCGTGTACGCGGCAACACACAGGCACTTAGGGACGAACACGCGCGACATTCGAGCGATAGCGTAACGCGGCGCAGAGGAAGGAACGGTTAGCGCAGGAAACAAAGGGATGACGGAGAAAGAGACTCGGAAAGGGAACACATACAGTTGGAACGAGAATTTTTGTAGAACGGATACTAGGTTCCATTAGAGCGGATACTTTTAATACTACCATTGAGATTTGTTTGCCAATGACAATGCGGACTGTGCAGCTGAAGAGAAGGAGTAGGCATAGACTGGCGGTGGCGGTGAGGAAACGAGAGTATGCGTCGGTGAGGCTTGGTCCGCGGTTGAAAACGCTTGCTACCGGTACTGAAAGTTGGAGGGTAGATGGAGGATAAAAAGAGAGGGAGATCTAGCTC
>NW_016907867.1:0-52166 GCF_001483705.2 Eufriesea mexicana | reverse complement strand
TTTTTTTTTTTTTTTTTTTTTATTGAAGCATTTGAAACCTCATATGAGGTTTATTTCTGTTGGACATATATGAGCCGTTTATTTTGAAAGTTGCCTAAGTCCATTTATACTTAAATTGAGATATTTAAGGGTTTGTGTTTCAATGCAATTAAAAATATACGTACAGGATACTAATGAGTCACACTGCTTAAGTGTATCTAAAGATGTTAAATTTATAGTTCCTATTAAAATAATGACAATTATTAAGTGAATAATATGCGTTTTCTTGCCAAGAATGGAGTTAGGCCACTTTAAAAATTAACAACCAGATTCCTTATAAAATTTGAAGGAGCCCAAGTCCATTCAACATAATTTAAGATGCTTCAAATTGAAAAAAACGATACTCAATTTATTTTATGTATCTTTACAACACTTCAAAAACATAATTTATGCGATTCAAAACATTTTTTAACTACAAAAATTGCAAAACAATTTACTGCTCATCTACATTTTGTGTGTGCGAAAGGGGTTTGAAGAAATCATGATGTTCCGGTCGTTTCGTTCTTCCCCATGGATGAAATAATTTCTAAAATTTAATATTAAATTTTAAGCTTTATATTTAATTGTAAGTATGTATACACTAACAATAACATGCTCTTATTTACACAGCTAAACCATATCTTGTCCCACCCCCATCTTTGGTTTTTCCTTTGTACCATTATTTCTCTTTTTCCTTTTTATGCACTGCTTGTCCCTTACCACCCCGTTCCACCCTGCTTTTTCGTCCTCTTCTACATTCCCCTACCTATTACACATATTGATTTTTCAATGTTTATATAAATCGTAACAGAAAGGAAGTATTTTAATACGATATAGTCGCGAAGTGGACACCGTTTCAAAAATAGATAATAAATTTAGACAATTCCCTAGCAACTCAATAGCATGATAGATCTCATAACAACTGGTATTCGTGGACTTTCCGCAAAGTTGCAAAGATACGTCGAAATAGATATAATAAATACGGTTATATGATATTTTAAATAAAGTAAGTAGATTAGTTAAATAGTTGCATAGTTAGAATAAGTTGAAAAGGTTAATATTACAGATTATTAAATGTCTATTAATTAGGATTAACAATTAGTTATAAAGAGAATGTTTAGATAAGCGATACGTATGGAGAATGAGAAGAGATGGAACCCTTGTAATCCAATAGGAAAGCAATAAATGTTTATCTATCTGTCTATCTATGTGTAATAGATATAAATTATACGTTTGTGTACATCTCCACGTTTTAATTATTAGAGATCAAAGAAAATAATGAACCTGATATTTTTATTATTCCTATAGGAAGACGTATATTGGTACTTTCAATTAATAAATTGGAATCTGTCTATTTATTTTGCTCTGTCAGAGTAATGTAATATGAATATTGAATTTCCTCGTGATATCGACCGACGCTGAAAAAGCATCGTTAAACGTCTTAAATGCATTGATTGGCTATTGATAATATACAGAAACACGCTTGGAATCGTGCTTTAATCGTACTGATGTTTGCCGACCTATTTCCTAAACGGGCAAAAAGACGGGAAATATATTATTATACAAAGCGCAAGTCTGCTCCATTCAAAAATCAAAGAAGTTTCTTCCGCGACATTTCCATTAGTTCCTTTTCTGCCTCGGAACGAACAGTCAACCAAT
The DNA here is from genome assembly GCF_001483705.2 of Eufriesea mexicana. Classification (NCBI taxonomy): domain Eukaryota; kingdom Metazoa; phylum Arthropoda; class Insecta; order Hymenoptera; family Apidae; genus Eufriesea; species Eufriesea mexicana. The sequence continues at coordinate 50,489 of NW_016907867.1, read as the reverse complement.
TACTCAAGAAGTTCAAGCCGTCTTGGCAAATGACGTACTTTATTTCAATAGTCGATCCCTTAGCACACTTTGAAACATGTTTATACGTGTTTAAATATATATTACATATTTCTGTATTATTATTACGTATATATGTATATAAATGAGACCGGTATAAGTTAAGCTTCGAAGCTTGGAGAGCTTCTCTAAATCATTTTTATTCGTTTTTGTTTATTTTTAGAAGATACATGGTATACTATAATGTCAACTATAATGTTAATTAACACTAGACCTACCATGGTCCAAATCATGGTTTACCAAACTTTCGTTATTTGACCATGGTAGGTCTAATCTTAAGAGATATTAGCTATCCAAACCTATTTAAAGGTATTTTCCATGATCGGTATTAGAAAGAAAATTTAAATACCGATTCACGATAGCTTCCAAAAACAATTTAAGTCGAAAAGTCGACAAAGGAAAAATTAGCCGACAGTCGTAAATTAACCCTTTGCACTCGGCGATTTTTTTGCTAAAATAAAATAGTAATTCGAAGACTTTCTGCCATAAGGTCGACGATATTTTTGAAACGATAAATAATAATAATAAAACGTAGAATTATTTTACATGGATATTCCACGCATCGTTGGGCAATTTTAAATTCGAGATATTAATTAACATTCATCTTTAGAATTTGATTAAATGGTGACCAAGAGGCGCCTCTCGAGTGCAAAAGGTTAATTCTCAATTATACTATATATAAGGAAAAATCGTGTAATCGGGAGGAACGCGAAATTTGATATTCCAGTTTTCCAGAGCTATCGAAATATCAAAATATTAACACTAAACTTACCCATGGTCTAAATAACTATTTATCAAATTTTCATTAAAAATTCCGGGTTCAACGTTATTGTCTTAATTGCTCGTCTTCATGATTTTTATTCCAATATACCAATAGTCATTTTCTCAATATTTCCTGTTATTCCATTTTTAAAAGCTTCCACTTCTTTTCCATTCACCGGTTATTTGGCCGTGGTAGGTTTAGTGATAATATGTGCTGGTAACGACTGGTGTTAGTGTGTGATACGGTGATAACAGAAGGAACAGTGAGAAAATATTTTTCTTCTTTCGTTTCTTTTGAGAGTGTGCAGTGACAGTGTTTTAGAGTCAGTCATAGAGTGTTTGAGAGTCAGTCGAGAGTCATTGGCACTTAGAATAAGTTTAGAATTAGTTTAGAATAATTCATTTTTATATTTACATTGTTATTTCTGTTGCCTATCTAACATTCCTGTATTAGTTTCTTGCTAAATTATCCCTAAACTAATCCTGTTTCTTACAATTAAAAACAGTGAGAAATTAAACGGTGTGAGGAACCCTTTTCGTGAATAGGCTTGATATGAATAATATTATTATATATATACTTATAGAAGTCATAAATACACTCGTAAAATTAATCGATCGTAAGAATAAAATATAGAAAAATAGATTAGGTATAAATTGTTCCTTTCCACGTTGATATCTCACCCCCAGAAATCTACAAAATTACAAAATGTCTCATAAACTACAGAAACCGAATAACCTGAAAAGCTACAAAGCCGCAAAAATATTTGATAGAGTGTAGGAATTTCTATAAAAGAAATGAATATAATTTTTGTAGGCCTTTTCAAAATCACTACAGGGCTCAAATAAATATCACTATAATGCCGATACCCTACAACTTTCGTCCGAATTATTTTCGTCTTCCATATTTTTCGAAAGATTCAATCCCTTATGTTATAGGTTACACGTAGTTTCGTATGTTTAGTATTAGTTGTCAATAATTCAACCAAAGTTGTGCATACAAAGACGTGGAACGTACTCCTAGCGAACAGAATTTGATTTATTGATAATAAGTTAATAATTCCACAACGTGTAGCCTGTGTTTTAATACAGATTAAAAGTTGGCTCGCTTGCGGGATTGTTAATAATTATTCACTTGACTATTACAAACCTTAAGCTAGCTTAAAAAGTCTTCTTACATTTATTACTTCTATTCTCCTGCGTCTTATAGAAGCAGCTCTTATTAGGGTCGTATGAAACACCTGAGTAGTTTCTAAGTTAGGTATGTTGAGTGAATGCATTGGAAAACAAGATATTTCTTTATTATTATTGTTTTATTTATTACCTCATATATGTGTAGTACATTTTACTGCAAGATATCGCGTCTTTTTATTACTTAATGACAGTGAATAAAATTATTCTTAAAATTTCTTTTTTTCCTGTAAATTCTTGCTCTAATTAATACTCTTTTTGAAATGCTTATTTTTAAAAGTGTACTTATTTATAAATTTTATGGTAAATGCAAAATTAATATAGGAAACATCTATTTTTAAAGGAAACATAGCAAAACAAACTTTTCAATTTGATAATTAATTAATTAGAATGAGGCATACTTGCGTGAATTACACTGTTCATTATTTCTAACGTTAATACAGTATTCGCATGATTATTGAAACCCTTCATGGTGATTTGATTAAAATCGGAGCCCCTACAATTGAACATATTTACATGAATAATATGATAAATTGAAACCGAATTTCTTCTTCATATAACATTTTGCCTCTAAAATGATTAACATCCCAAGAAAAAGTCAGTCATTGCTATTTACCAAAATTCTTCCATTTTAGCAGAGGAGGAAAGGACTTTCCTTCGTTTCTCCTAGAAGCTATATAAAACACCGAATTAGCAAAAATTAATTATTTTTTCTTTTATCGTGACAAATAAAATTACGGACATTTATTCTCCGCATAATTTATACTCGTTTAAATTCAGCATAATCTGTCATACGATATTTGTTCGTTTAGATAATTTGTGACGTGTCCTTAATCACTTTAAATATGTAGGTTATTTATTATTTCAATAGCAACGTTAAATGATGCCCGAGAGGAACGGTATGCTTAAAAAGATACGTGAATCTATTATTTTCTTAGTAGGAATTTACATATATGCGTTGACAGCTTCATGTACAATAGTACAATATCGTAGGCTTGAGGTAGCCTGTGGAAGAACTTCAAAAGAGGAACAAATTAGACAAAATTATTGACAGCACCTTTCATGATGTAGGAAATTTACCATTGACTATATTTGAGCACAAACGAATAATGAAATACGTAAATATCGCTATAAATATCATAAATAGTTATTAACACTATAACTACCGATATTTAATGGGTACCTAAGCATAGAGGGCATAGATAATAGTTAAAAATAATAAAATAAAATAATAAAATAGCATAGATAATATTTTTGTGGTACAATGAAGATGTAGTAAGATGAAGTGAATATTAGCTGAAGTAAAAAGAAATCCATTATTATTGCATTCAATTTCATGCAAAAATAATGGATTTCTTTTTATAAATACAAATACTGAAATATTCAGGTGATGGCCAACATTGTTAACTTACTTTGTCTTTCATTGTATTAGGTGCAGTAAAAATAAATCCATTATTTTTCATGAAATTGAATGCAAAAATAACGGATTTCTTTTTACTTCACCAAATATATTAATTACAGTTCTATCTCAATATGAGGCAACATTGACTTTTTTGAAAATATATATATATATATTTTCAGTAATTACAAGGAGAAAAATTTTGTGACCAGCCTTTTTGACTGGATTGATGGTTCTAGTATTATAATTCTCAAGAATTTCTCTTTGAAATAGAAATTAAAGTATAGCGGGAGTCGTTTGATTGTTGAAGGAATTCTCTTACTAGAAAGGATTTCGAGTAGACACGATAGCTATGATCTAGTTATAATTCCGGATTTTTTGATACTCCTGAGTCATCGAATATCACTATGAAATATCGCCAAAATTCATTGAAATTCTAACTCGCAGATTTTTCGTCAGGTTCTAATATCATTGGACTCAGATAGTAGGTATTATATACATACATACATAGTCATATACCTCTGAATCCGATAATTAAGAATCCACCATTCCCTAAATGAAAACGTAATCCGGCTTATACATTCCTTTCATCGTCTCGAATTGCCCTTGTTAACCATAACTAACTTCGTTCTTCCACTACCACCGATCCTATCTACCATTAAAGAAATAATTAAATAATTTCCGACGCTTTTAATTGAATCGAATTATTCATAAATGGCAACGATAATACAGCGAGTAATGATACAAAGCGGCCGTAAATAGTTTAACTGAATATAATGGGATAAAGCAATGCGTATTATCGAATTAAATTTATAAAATCGGATCAGTAGATCCGTTTTAATTAACAGAAAATTACAAAGAGAGATGCAACTGACAGCGATCTTTATACGACGATTTTCCCTTTTTAACTGTCCAACAATAAACCTACCCCTAAATTCATCAGTTTAATTTCATCATCGTTTATTCCCGTTTACCTTACGTATTAATCGAATCTAGAAATGGAATTCAGATTCGGCACTTTACTCGAATTAGTTCGTGTAAAATTCATGCTATTAGCAAAAATTCATCATAGAAGAAGAAAATTTTTATTAAAATTATTTCACTTATTGATACAAGATTTCGTTGCTTTAAAAATTGCACAGGAGTCTGGTGAGTAGGTTTACCTTTTCCAATCCTTGCATTTGTCTATTTCACAGCTTGTTTCTTCCTTAAGTTATACAATATTGTTACGGGTCGAGTTTACAATTCTTGTTCTACAAGTTCGATCGCTAGTTTGCCGAAGATTCCAAAGAAAACGTCACTGAAAAGATTTCCCCTATTAAAAGGTTGACAACTCTATCTGAACTTCGGTGAAAGATCCCTTTTATAGTCAACAGCCGGTTGTTATTTTATCCGAACATTCTGAAAGGTCCTGGATTGTTTTACCCTGAAGTTACGACCTGTTCTTATTAGGCCGATATGGAAATCTCGTATCGATATTAACCTCGCGATTGAGGGCTACCAGAATATTATTTCTTGAACTGTTTACGGAAATTTCGAAATTCGCATGAAACGTGATACACGTAAATGCGCAATGCAGGATATTAATATTTTCGGCAAACAGATATTATGAATATATTCATGTCGTCGATGTAAAATACACAGGAGCGATCTGTTTATTGGCAGGATTTCACGTACACGCTACGAATTCCGAGTCAACTTCGTAGTATATAAATCTAGAAGAATTAAAATTAAAACGGTTTTTATGCCGCGCAATTATTTCGCGCATTGGATTTCGCGCGACATTCTGCGCGCACCTTTGCACAGGAAAACGCTCGTATCTTTTTCTGCCAGACTTTTGCATTGTTCACCACCGAATTACACATTTTCCGGTGGCGTAACATAAACCGCACGCCAGCAACCATCTGAATCTTCGCAGCAATGCTTCCTTATTAATTACTATGCAAAAGCATTCGTTTTGCCTTGTCGTGCTTCGCAAAGGAAGCTGATGAAATGTGAGTTTAATTGCAAAATGAGAAAATGAGTGAAATGGCAAATCATAGTGTAAATCTTTCCAATATTGACTTAAGATATTCGATCCTCCTGCTAATTTTTCTGTCTCAAATAAAAATCAAAAATCTTCCGAATTTCTTAAATCTTGATTTTTGAAAGGCAATTAAAATTTCGTGAAATCTACGAAATAATTATTTTTTTGCATTTATGAAGGCTGGATGTCATGACAATCTGTCGGTATACCGATTAAAGTAATTCAGTGGATAATGTCATTACTGTCAAATTCGGATAACATTTATTGTTTCGTCGATAGTACTCGAAATTTCAAACTGTATCTGTTTAATAATAATCGTGCTAGAACAAATCGCGAACCCTCGAACCAAACGTGGCCGTAAAGGAGTGAGTTCTCAAAAATCGCAAAAATTCTTTGCATGGTTCACAAACCGCTGTCAATATCTAACTCGTGTGAACGAACCGAGCTCAGCCTTCTATTAACCTCCGACCTATGAAGTGATTTGTGCGTGAATGGTGATTGACGTTCAAGCACCAATGAATCATAGTCGAAGTATCAGTGGTTCCATAGCGTTCAGTCATCTCCGTCACCGGCAAAGGACACGTTGCTATGAAACCGACTAGAAAGGTATGTACGTGTTTCCGTCACGATATCACGGTGCGTACAGCGTGTACTGTTTTCGGTATACACTGAACTTTTCATACGAATCAATGACGTTTCAAGCGTACTAACATGTACACCAAATATACGGACAAAAGGATGTTCCAGATAAATGTTGCGTGAACGTCTCTATGCCCAAAATTTTGCATACGCACATGTAAACGAGGATCAAATCATAGTCACGCTCAGGATGAGAGAATTCGTGTAAATTAGATACACGGACTGAAATAATTTCAGGAATAATTGGCATGTAAAAATTCTCTTGAGAACGATTCTGAAAAGTCAAACTTGTTACGTCAATATCGGTTTCCTGTCGATTCCATATTGGTTCTGTATACAGTTTATATCGATGTACATTGCAAACCACCGTATGTATCTCTATTGAATGTAACTCGGAAAAATTAGTATGGTTTTGTGTTTTGTATCTGGAACGAATTCAAACGACTATGAACAATCGAGGGAAAATCTTCTTTCACTCTACTGAAAAAATTAGTATAACAGTCTTCTTATGTTTGGTAGTTAGGCATATCAAACCTGGAAAAATTAGTATATTCGGATTTTCGTGGGTTCTGTATCTGGAACGATTTTCAAAGGGCCATGAAAAATCGAGGGCAAAATTTTTTTCCACTCTACTTAAAAAATTAGTATGACAGTCTCTTTATATTTGATAATTAGGTATATCAAACTTAACGTGGGATATTCTATATATTGTAATACCTTATAGCAGTTTTTAATTACTTTTACTTTGACTTTAGACTTATACTGCTGTCATAATTAATCGATAAGTGTCATTTATTTTTGTTTCCGATTTTACATAACGGAAATCGGATTTCTCGGACCGGAAGCGTTATTCTCATAACTTTCTATCTTCAAACAAAAATAGTTTCACATAGGAGTAGCTTCCATGGAAATCGAACAGCTCTGATTATCAAGATTCGACTGCGATTCTTTAGAAGCATCGAGGAGTGGAAGATATTAATTCGGATAACCACGAAGCACCGTTTTTCGTGAATCGTGAATGGTTATAGTTGACACGGGAAACTCAAATGCTGTCAGTGGGAAATTTAGCAAGTATCGAATGTACAGTAAAGTTCGTTAAACCGAGACACATTGGTTAATGCGTTAAGTCAGCTGTTGCATGTTGAAAGCATCAAAATCTGTTAATACGATCAAGCAGCTTGTACTCGTTTGAAGTTGAACGTAGCAGCGTTTAGAGGTTGCAGGTTTATGCCCGTGATCAAAAAGCATCGCTAATGATAAATTTCATTTCATTTCCTATATCCTGGCGATCGATAAATAATACAACGGGGGCGAATATCGGTTTACGATGAGGTGAATTACCCATTTAAGAAAGCCGGGAAACAAAAGGGGTAGTTATTGCCAATGACACATTATGATCGATTGAAAAGACACAATTTGCTCGATTGAGTAGCGAATGAACGATGTCGATGTGCGCCGATGAAATTCTCGCATCGATCGCGTCGTTATTCGGTCAATAAAAAATTCTTCTGCAGCATTCTCTCGGTTATTTGATCGATTATTGTTCTCTGATATCCAACGATACTCGACTCGCTATAATAATTCGGCAAATCTCAGTTAAGAGTTTCAGGAATGTACAAATACGACGCTTAGCGACAACGACACTTTCATTTGAAATAACATTGTATACTTGCTACGTTTATTCCATGCTTTAAACATAAACAGATAATTATAACTTCTCTGAATTATAATACGGTCGCGTTACTTTCAAATAATTTCGAATTCGTCGGAAATAGTGCGCACTGTAAATGCTTTTTCCGGCCTATTACTCAGAGCTTTTGACGAGATTATTATCAGCTCCGTTCCGCAGTCTTGAACGCTGGTAAAACCTATGTAAAGCGAGAAACGTTCGCATAATAATAAGCAGCCGTTAATTAAAAGAGAAACAGTAAACAACTAGTGTGAAAATATTAAAAACCCTAGACAAGAGTATCATGAAATGAATTATAATTAAAAAGAAGAAAAAAAAATTTGATATCGACGAATCGAAGCATAATTGAAATAGTTTGTCAAAATTCTCTGTAAATCGAGAGTAGAGCAAAAACACCTGACTTACCCATTTTATTCTGCCGTGACGTAACATGGTCAGATTTGGTCGATATGTACGTGACAATTATTAAAACAGGGTCAACGTCACTTAACGCCGGGGTCATTTATCGCCGTTTAACAGAATTAATGATCACACCTGTACGCAAGCGGCGTGATACGTTCATTAATACGGTTGGATTTCACCACAAATGGCGGTGTGTTTTTCGCGATACCAAAAAGATCGTCGAAATATTTCTCCTCTTCAGCGTTGTTTTATAACTCTCTTTTCCCTCGCGGCAAATCATCCGTGCCGCCGCTTTAAAATATTCCTAGATATATCCAATATTGTTTTTAAAGTAACCCTATTGGAAATTTAATAAATCACCGCTGGACGACTTATAACGAAACTATTTTAATATTCCATTCTCTAAATAAAATAGAAGGAAACTACGAACGTAACGGAGTACTATGACTATCCATGACCATCCTCGATTCAAATTCTCGTTTCGTCGTAGTTGCAATAAAGAACCGTCTGCGTTTACGTAATTGTATATGAGCTGGAATTTCGCACTCGAAACGATGACTTTAAAGGTAAGGGATGATGCACAAAAAAAGATTAAACGAGGGAAGGTGAATCTTCGCGACAACGAACGGTCTTGTGTCACAGAGGTTACAAAGGAAGCAATTTTTAATCTTGGTTGATAAGTGCTGACACACTCAGCGTAGTCCTCAAGCTTTGCTTCAACTGATATTTACCCATTGCGATATCATTTACTCGGAACACGATTTAAAATAAACGTGAGAATAGAAAAGGATAAATAAGGAAATTTATCAACGGAAAATTGTCACGTTACGTTCTCCATGTGGATAAAAATGGACACCAGTATCTTCCACGCTTTTCAATAGTTAATACATTAGTATATTTAGATAAAAATATTTAAATAATGGAAAAAACCCGCAATAAACTATTTTAGTTTAATAATTATGAAATATGAACACTATTGAAACTGGTTGATCAGAAGAAAGTAGTCTTCGTGTCAATCGAGAAATTATTTTCGGAGCAATCTGAAGATCGGATTTTTAAAAAATTTTTTCAAATAAATATAATATAGGTATCGTTTTAAAGACACGTGTAGTGATAATAATAAAAGAAAGACGAGAGAATGTTTTCTAGAGTAATAATTATGAAATATGGACACTATTGAAGCTGGTTGATCAGAAGAAAGTAGTCTTCGTGTCAATCAAGAAATTATTTTTGAAATAAGGATTCATCAGGTTGCACGTCGATATTATTTTATGTACTGTTCATCGTAATATTCAACTCTTTTAACATACTTATCTGTCAATATATTTAATCTTCTATTCGTATTACAGTTGAGGAATGAATAAGCGAAAAGTGATGATTTAAAAAAGGACTCGGAAGATTTATATAATATATTACAAAATTGCATCAAGAGAAGTAATTTACTTGTTTTTAATGTTTATATAAATCGTAACAGAAAGGAAGTATTTTAATACGATATAGTCGCGAAGTGGACACCGTTTCAAAAATAGATAATAAATTTAGACAATTCCCTAGCAACTCAATAGCATGATAGATCTCATAACAACTGGTATTCGTGGACTTTCCGCAAAGTTGCAAAGATACGTCGAAATAGATATAATAAATACGGTTATATGATATTTTAAATAAAGTAAGTAGATTAGTTAAATAGTTGCATAGTTAGAATAAGTTGAAAAGGTTAATATTACAGATTATTAAATGTCTATTAATTAGGATTAACAATTAGTTATAAAGAGAATGTTTAGATAAGCGATACGTATGGAGAATGAGAAGAGATGGAACCCTTGTAATCCAATAGGAAAGCAATAAATGTTTATCTATCTGTCTATCTATGTGTAATAGATATAAATTATACGTTTGTGTACATCTCCACGTTTTAATTATTAGAGATCAAAGAAAATAATGAACCTGATATTTTTATTATTCCTATAGGAAGACGTATATTGGTACTTTCAATTAATAAATTGGAATCTGTCTATTTATTTTGCTCTGTCAGAGTAATGTAATATGAATATTGAATTTCCTCGTGATATCGACCGACGCTGAAAAAGCATCGTTAAACGTCTTAAATGCATTGATTGGCTATTGATAATATACAGAAACACGCTTGGAATCGTGCTTTAATCGTACTGATGTTTGCCGACCTATTTCCTAAACGGGCAAAAAGACGGGAAATATATTATTATACAAAGCGCAAGTCTGCTCCATTCAAAAATCAAAGAAGTTTCTTCCGCGACATTTCCATTAGTTCCTTTTCTGCCTCGGAACGAACAGTCAACCAATTACTCAAGAAGTTCAAGCCGTCTTGGCAAATGACGTACTTTATTTCAATAGTCGATCCCTTAGCACACTTTGAAACATGTTTATACGTGTTTAAATATATATTACATATTTCTGTATTATTATTACGTATATATGTATATAAATGAGACCGGTATAAGTTAAGCTTCGAAGCTTGGAGAGCTTCTCTAAATCATTTTTATTCGTTTTTGTTTATTTTTAGAAGATACATGGTATACTATAATGTCAACTATAATGTTAATTAACACTAGACCTACCATGGTCCAAATCATGGTTTACCAAACTTTCGTTATTTGACCATGGTAGGTCTAATCTTAAGAGATATTAGCTATCCAAACCTATTTAAAGGTATTTTCCATGATCGGTATTAGAAAGAAAATTTAAATACCGATTCACGATAGCTTCCAAAAACAATTTAAGTCGAAAAGTCGACAAAGGAAAAATTAGCCGACAGTCGTAAATTAACCCTTTGCACTCGGCGATTTTTTTGCTAAAATAAAATAGTAATTCGAAGACTTTCTGCCATAAGGTCGACGATATTTTTGAAACGATAAATAATAATAATAAAACGTAGAATTATTTTACATGGATATTCCACGCATCGTTGGGCAATTTTAAATTCGAGATATTAATTAACATTCATCTTTAGAATTTGATTAAATGGTGACCAAGAGGCGCCTCTCGAGTGCAAAGGGTTAATTCTCAATTATACTATATATAAGGAAAAATCGTGTAATCGGGAGGAACGCGAAATTTGATATTCCAGTTTTCCAGAGCTATCGAAATATCAAAATATTAACACTAAACTTACCCATGGTCTAAATAACTTGAATTGCCCTTGTTAACCATAACTAACTTCGTTCTTCCACTACCACCGATCCTATCTACCATTAAAGAAATAATTAAATAATTTCCGACGCTTTTAATTGAATCGAATTATTCATAAATGGCAACGATAATACAGCGAGTAATGATACAAAGCGGCCGTAAATAGTTTAACTGAATATAATGGGATAAAGCAATGCGTATTATCGAATTAAATTTATAAAATCGGATCAGTAGATCCGTTTTAATTAACAGAAAATTACAAAGAGAGATGCAACTGACAGCGATCTTTATACGACGATTTTCCCTTTTTAACTGTCCAACAATAAACCTACCCCTAAATTCATCAGTTTAATTTCATCATCGTTTATTCCCGTTTACCTTACGTATTAATCGAATCTAGAAATGGAATTCAGATTCGGCACTTTACTCGAATTAGTTCGTGTAAAATTCATGCTATTAGCAAAAATTCATCATAGAAGAAGAAAATTTTTATTAAAATTATTTCACTTATTGATACAAGATTTCGTTGCTTTAAAAATTGCACAGGAGTCTGGTGAGTAGGTTTACCTTTTCCAATCCTTGCATTTGTCTATTTCACAGCTTGTTTCTTCCTTAAGTTATACAATATTGTTACGGGTCGAGTTTACAATTCTTGTTCTACAAGTTCGATCGCTAGTTTGCCGAAGATTCCAAAGAAAACGTCACTGAAAAGATTTCCCCTATTAAAAGGTTGACAACTCTATCTGAACTTCGGTGAAAGATCCCTTTTATAGTCAACAGCCGGTTGTTATTTTATCCGAACATTCTGAAAGGTCCTGGATTGTTTTACCCTGAAGTTACGACCTGTTCTTATTAGGCCGATATGGAAATCTCGTATCGATATTAACCTCGCGATTGAGGGCTACCAGAATATTATTTCTTGAACTGTTTACGGAAATTTCGAAATTCGCATGAAACGTGATACACGTAAATGCGCAATGCAGGATATTAATATTTTCGGCAAACAGATATTATGAATATATTCATGTCGTCGATGTAAAATACACAGGAGCGATCTGTTTATTGGCAGGATTTCACGTACACGCTACGAATTCCGAGTCAACTTCGTAGTATATAAATCTAGAAGAATTAAAATTAAAACGGTTTTTATGCCGCGCAATTATTTCGCGCATTGGATTTCGCGCGACATTCTGCGCGCACCTTTGCACAGGAAAACGCTCGTATCTTTTTCTGCCAGACTTTTGCATTGTTCACCACCGAATTACACATTTTCCGGTGGCGTAACATAAACCGCACGCCAGCAACCATCTGAATCTTCGCAGCAATGCTTCCTTATTAATTACTATGCAAAAGCATTCGTTTTGCCTTGTCGTGCTTCGCAAAGGAAGCTGATGAAATGTGAGTTTAATTGCAAAATGAGAAAATGAGTGAAATGGCAAATCATAGTGTAAATCTTTCCAATATTGACTTAAGATATTCGATCCTCCTGCTAATTTTTCTGTCTCAAATAAAAATCAAAAATCTTCCGAATTTCTTAAATCTTGATTTTTGAAAGGCAATTAAAATTTCGTGAAATCTACGAAATAATTATTTTTTTGCATTTATGAAGGCTGGATGTCATGACAATCTGTCGGTATACCGATTAAAGTAATTCAGTGGATAATGTCATTACTGTCAAATTCGGATAACATTTATTGTTTCGTCGATAGTACTCGAAATTTCAAACTGTATCTGTTTAATAATAATCGTGCTAGAACAAATCGCGAACCCTCGAACCAAACGTGGCCGTAAAGGAGTGAGTTCTCAAAAATCGCAAAAATTCTTTGCATGGTTCACAAACCGCTGTCAATATCTAACTCGTGTGAACGAACCGAGCTCAGCCTTCTATTAACCTCCGACCTATGAAGTGATTTGTGCGTGAATGGTGATTGACGTTCAAGCACCAATGAATCATAGTCGAAGTATCAGTGGTTCCATAGCGTTCAGTCATCTCCGTCACCGGCAAAGGACACGTTGCTATGAAACCGACTAGAAAGGTATGTACGTGTTTCCGTCACGATATCACGGTGCGTACAGCGTGTACTGTTTTCGGTATACACTGAACTTTTCATACGAATCAATGACGTTTCAAGCGTACTAACATGTACACCAAATATACGGACAAAAGGATGTTCCAGATAAATGTTGCGTGAACGTCTCTATGCCCAAAATTTTGCATACGCACATGTAAACGAGGATCAAATCATAGTCACGCTCAGGATGAGAGAATTCGTGTAAATTAGATACACGGACTGAAATAATTTCAGGAATAATTGGCATGTAAAAATTCTCTTGAGAACGATTCTGAAAAGTCAAACTTGTTACGTCAATATCGGTTTCCTGTCGATTCCATATTGGTTCTGTATACAGTTTATATCGATGTACATTGCAAACCACCGTATGTATCTCTATTGAATGTAACTCGGAAAAATTAGTATGGTTTTGTGTTTTGTATCTGGAACGAATTCAAACGACTATGAACAATCGAGGGAAAATCTTCTTTCACTCTACTGAAAAAATTAGTATAACAGTCTTCTTATGTTTGGTAGTTAGGCATATCAAACCTGGAAAAATTAGTATATTCGGATTTTCGTGGGTTCTGTATCTGGAACGATTTTCAAAGGGCCATGAAAAATCGAGGGCAAAATTTTTTTCCACTCTACTTAAAAAATTAGTATGACAGTCTCTTTATATTTGATAATTAGGTATATCAAACTTAACGTGGGATATTCTATATATTGTAATACCTTATAGCAGTTTTTAATTACTTTTACTTTGACTTTAGACTTATACTGCTGTCATAATTAATCGATAAGTGTCATTTATTTTTGTTTCCGATTTTACATAACGGAAATCGGATTTCTCGGACCGGAAGCGTTATTCTCATAACTTTCTATCTTCAAACAAAAATAGTTTCACATAGGAGTAGCTTCCATGGAAATCGAACAGCTCTGATTATCAAGATTCGACTGCGATTCTTTAGAAGCATCGAGGAGTGGAAGATATTAATTCGGATAACCACGAAGCACCGTTTTTCGTGAATCGTGAATGGTTATAGTTGACACGGGAAACTCAAATGCTGTCAGTGGGAAATTTAGCAAGTATCGAATGTACAGTAAAGTTCGTTAAACCGAGACACATTGGTTAATGCGTTAAGTCAGCTGTTGCATGTTGAAAGCATCAAAATCTGTTAATACGATCAAGCAGCTTGTACTCGTTTGAAGTTGAACGTAGCAGCGTTTAGAGGTTGCAGGTTTATGCCCGTGATCAAAAAGCATCGCTAATGATAAATTTCATTTCATTTCCTATATCCTGGCGATCGATAAATAATACAACGGGGGCGAATATCGGTTTACGATGAGGTGAATTACCCATTTAAGAAAGCCGGGAAACAAAAGGGGTAGTTATTGCCAATGACACATTATGATCGATTGAAAAGACACAATTTGCTCGATTGAGTAGCGAATGAACGATGTCGATGTGCGCCGATGAAATTCTCGCATCGATCGCGTCGTTATTCGGTCAATAAAAAATTCTTCTGCAGCATTCTCTCGGTTATTTGATCGATTATTGTTCTCTGATATCCAACGATACTCGACTCGCTATAATAATTCGGCAAATCTCAGTTAAGAGTTTCAGGAATGTACAAATACGACGCTTAGCGACAACGACACTTTCATTTGAAATAACATTGTATACTTGCTACGTTTATTCCATGCTTTAAACATAAACAGATAATTATAACTTCTCTGAATTATAATACGGTCGCGTTACTTTCAAATAATTTCGAATTCGTCGGAAATAGTGCGCACTGTAAATGCTTTTTCCGGCCTATTACTCAGAGCTTTTGACGAGATTATTATCAGCTCCGTTCCGCAGTCTTGAACGCTGGTAAAACCTATGTAAAGCGAGAAACGTTCGCATAATAATAAGCAGCCGTTAATTAAAAGAGAAACAGTAAACAACTAGTGTGAAAATATTAAAAACCCTAGACAAGAGTATCATGAAATGAATTATAATTAAAAAGAAGAAAAAAAAATTTGATATCGACGAATCGAAGCATAATTGAAATAGTTTGTCAAAATTCTCTGTAAATCGAGAGTAGAGCAAAAACACCTGACTTACCCATTTTATTCTGCCGTGACGTAACATGGTCAGATTTGGTCGATATGTACGTGACAATTATTAAAACAGGGTCAACGTCACTTAACGCCGGGGTCATTTATCGCCGTTTAACAGAATTAATGATCACACCTGTACGCAAGCGGCGTGATACGTTCATTAATACGGTTGGATTTCACCACAAATGGCGGTGTGTTTTTCGCGATACCAAAAAGATCGTCGAAATATTTCTCCTCTTCAGCGTTGTTTTATAACTCTCTTTTCCCTCGCGGCAAATCATCCGTGCCGCCGCTTTAAAATATTCCTAGATATATCCAATATTGTTTTTAAAGTAACCCTATTGGAAATTTAATAAATCACCGCTGGACGACTTATAACGAAACTATTTTAATATTCCATTCTCTAAATAAAATAGAAGGAAACTACGAACGTAACGGAGTACTATGACTATCCATGACCATCCTCGATTCAAATTCTCGTTTCGTCGTAGTTGCAATAAAGAACCGTCTGCGTTTACGTAATTGTATATGAGCTGGAATTTCGCACTCGAAACGATGACTTTAAAGGTAAGGGATGATGCACAAAAAAAGATTAAACGAGGGAAGGTGAATCTTCGCGACAACGAACGGTCTTGTGTCACAGAGGTTACAAAGGAAGCAATTTTTAATCTTGGTTGATAAGTGCTGACACACTCAGCGTAGTCCTCAAGCTTTGCTTCAACTGATATTTACCCATTGCGATATCATTTACTCGGAACACGATTTAAAATAAACGTGAGAATAGAAAAGGATAAATAAGGAAATTTATCAACGGAAAATTGTCACGTTACGTTCTCCATGTGGATAAAAATGGACACCAGTATCTTCCACGCTTTTCAATAGTTAATACATTAGTATATTTAGATAAAAATATTTAAATAATGGAAAAAACCCGCAATAAACTATTTTAGTTTAATAATTATGAAATATGAACACTATTGAAACTGGTTGATCAGAAGAAAGTAGTCTTCGTGTCAATCGAGAAATTATTTTCGGAGCAATCTGAAGATCGGATTTTTAAAAAATTTTTTCAAATAAATATAATATAGGTATCGTTTTAAAGACACGTGTAGTGATAATAATAAAAGAAAGACGAGAGAGTATTTTCTAGAGTAATAATTATGAAATATGGACACTATTGAAGCTGGTTGATCAGAAGAAAGTAGTCTTCGTGTCAATCAAGAAATTATTTTTGAAATAAGGATTCATCAGGTTGCACGTCGATATTATTTTATGTACTGTTCATCGTAATATTCAACTCTTTTAACATACTTATCTGTCAATATATTTAATCTTCTATTCGTATTACAGTTGAGGAATGAATAAGCGAAAAGTGATGATTTAAAAAAGGACTCGGAAGATTTATATAATATATTACAAAATTGCATCAAGAGAAGTAATTTACTTGTTTTAAACGAACTTTTAAAAAATTCTTGGATGGAAGAGTGTGTCTATACAGCTCCTCATTATAAATCTAAAAAATTAAAACTCAATGGTTATGTGGATAGAAATGGACGCCAATATCTTCTACGTTTTTTAACAGTTAACGCATTAGTATACTTAGATAAAAATATTTAAATAATGGATACAACTTGCAATAAACTATTTTGAACAAAAACATTAATTGACACTTTTTAGAAAATTCTTCTCTCACACTCTCACTCTTATTAACCGTTACATACCCACGTTTCCTCTTTGACGATTCTCACGTAACTATTTTATTCTGACACATTCTTCTAAACATTTTTTCAAACATCGTACTAGACTGCATTCGCAACATATTATATTTATATCATCGCAAATGAGTTTCACTTATTCAACCTCATTCGCATTCACACATATAAAACCAAAACTCACACTCCATGACCTAAAGAAAATAACGAAAAAACAGAGTTGTTTCGACGATTAAGTGCATTCATACATAAAATTTAAACTTTCTCGAAGGAGCCTCTGAATTAATTTACACACCTAATATTTCCACAGTAGATTGACCAACTCTCAGCAAAAACTGTCAACCTCTTTTTCTATCCGGATGTTTTTTAAATTCTTCGGGATGCTTTGGTTAAATCTCTGCAAGGTGGATCGACGTATAAAAATGAATTAACCAACGTCCAAGTACGTGCTATTTTTTCGAAGAAAACTTCGAGTTAAAAATTCACGAACTCGTCCATTCCTTGTGAAACAGCAAAACTAGTACAAGAGAAAGAAACGCTCGATCAATTTTTTAAATAAATTAACCGGTTAATAAATATTGTGAGTTTCTCAAAATAACAAAATAAGAAACTCTACGATAGTTATTCCCGAATTAACATGATAATCCCTTGATGTTTTCGGAATTATAATTAGCAGGCTAGGTTCACGCGTGTAAAGCTGTTTTTATCCGTGGCAATCTAATCTCGCATTCACAATGCGCAGTGTACCGTGTCGCACTTGATATGCATTCACGTTCAGCCACTTACACTGTTTTCACGCGCATAATATTACACATCGATGCATACTCGCTATAGGTACACGCTAGTTTTTAGCGGCGCCGACAACGTCACTTCGCATATCAATCTACAAGAACTCGAAGGCTCGGACCAGGGCTGGCCAAGAAATTGCGCAAAACAAACGGGATGGAAACGAGACTGCCATTTCGTCACGACGTGTTTACCGTTCCGGCATGAATACGCGATTTCAGCTGACTGGACTTTTGATACCGATACGTAGGAAAGATCGCGAGTCATAATGATCTGGCTATGCCAAATCTGCGTTTCGTGTAAGTGTACTCGTGTATGAACTCTCTTCTGCAGAGTTCTGAGTTATTCGATAGCTATTTGTGTCTCGCGATATTCATATAACGTGGATTGACCCTGTAGTGGCATCATTCTCACACTCGCCGATAGATGAATTCCTACTTGAAAAAGGTTCGAGCACTTTCTCGCAAGTCCTCTGTAGATATCCTCCGTTTCCTATATATACAATTTCCAAGCTTTCCAATAGTATCCCTACGTCTCAGGCAGGGCCTGCTAGGCAAAACAAAATGATTTTATTTGTTCTGTCTGTGCCAATCGTGTTCAAATAATAACTAATTATTGTAATTATATTTAGTAAGTTCCAAAATTAATATTTAATAGTAGCATGAAGTGTAATATTAAGGGAAACATCATAGGAAAGATTAGGAGCGCTCGATACTTAAGAGCCTTTTTAATCTAGTACACTAGCACACCCGAGTAACTATTACAACAATTTTGTGCGTTTATATAGTTTATTGTTCCCCTTGTACATATTGATTCTCTGTTATTGGCACAATAAACGCTCTTTAAAGGAAAAAAGGGCCTGCTAGGTAGCTTTACTGATGAGTCCACTAGCAGGAACAGAGATCATTGGAATAAGCCCCGAGATGCGAACAATTTCACCATTTAGAAAAATTGAACTGAGAGAGTAAATTATAGTGAAATTGACTAGTGATGGAATTATTCTCACCCTCGCCAATAGAAAGTCCTTGGTAAAAATCCCTCCGTTTCCAATATAGACAATTTACAAATTTTCCAATAGTATCCCAGTTTAAGACAAAGCCTGTTAGATAGCTTTACCCATGAGTCCACTAGCAGCCACAGAGATCCTTGGAATAAATCTCGAAATGCGAACAATTTTACCACTTAGAAAAATTTAAGTGTGAGAGTAAATTATCGTGGAATTGACTTGTGGTGGTATAATTCTCACCCTCGTCGATAGAAAGTCCTTAATAAGAAATCCTCCGTTTCCTATACATCGAATTTTCAAACTTTCCTGACAGTGAGAAATTAAACGGTGTGAGGAACCCTTTTCGTGAATAGGCTTGATATGAATAATATTATTATATATATACTTATAGAAGTCATAAATACACTCGTAAAATTAATCGATCGTAAGAATAAAATATAGAAAAATAGATTAGGTATAAATTGTTCCTTTCCACGTTGATATCTCACCCCCAGAAATCTACAAAATTACAAAATGTCTCATAAACTACAGAAACCGAATAACCTGAAAAGCTACAAAGCCGCAAAAATATTTGATAGAGTGTAGGAATTTCTATAAAAGAAATGAATATAATTTTTGTAGGCCTTTTCAAAATCACTACAGGGCTCAAATAAATATCACTATAATGCCGATACCCTACAACTTTCGTCCGAATTATTTTCGTCTTCCATATTTTTCGAAAGATTCAATCCCTTATGTTATAGGTTACACGTAGTTTCGTATGTTTAGTATTAGTTGTCAATAATTCAACCAAAGTTGTGCATACAAAGACGTGGAACGTACTCCTAGCGAACAGAATTTGATTTATTGATAATAAGTTAATAATTCCACAACGTGTAGCCTGTGTTTTAATACAGATTAAAAGTTGGCTCGCTTGCGGGATTGTTAATAATTATTCACTTGACTATTACAAACCTTAAGCTAGCTTAAAAAGTCTTCTTACATTTATTACTTCTATTCTCCTGCGTCTTATAGAAGCAGCTCTTATTAGGGTCGTATGAAACACCTGAGTAGTTTCTAAGTTAGGTATGTTGAGTGAATGCATTGGAAAACAAGATATTTCTTTATTATTATTGTTTTATTTATTACCTCATATATGTGTAGTACATTTTACTGCAAGATATCGCGTCTTTTTATTACTTAATGACAGTGAATAAAATTATTCTTAAAATTTCTTTTTTTCCTGTAAATTCTTGCTCTAATTAATACTCTTTTTGAAATGCTTATTTTTAAAAGTGTACTTATTTATAAATTTTATGGTAAATGCAAAATTAATATAGGAAACATCTATTTTTAAAGGAAACATAGCAAAACAAACTTTTCAATTTGATAATTAATTAATTAGAATGAGGCATACTTGCGTGAATTACACTGTTCATTATTTCTAACGTTAATACAGTATTCGCATGATTATTGAAACCCTTCATGGTGATTTGATTAAAATCGGAGCCCCTACAATTGAACATATTTACATGAATAATATGATAAATTGAAACCGAATTTCTTCTTCATATAACATTTTGCCTCTAAAATGATTAACATCCCAAGAAAAAGTCAGTCATTGCTATTTACCAAAATTCTTCCATTTTAGCAGAGGAGGAAAGGACTTTCCTTCGTTTCTCCTAGAAGCTATATAAAACACCGAATTAGCAAAAATTAATTATTTTTTCTTTTATCGTGACAAATAAAATTACGGACATTTATTCTCCGCATAATTTATACTCGTTTAAATTCAGCATAATCTGTCATACGATATTTGTTCGTTTAGATAATTTGTGACGTGTCCTTAATCACTTTAAATATGTAGGTTATTTATTATTTCAATAGCAACGTTAAATGATGCCCGAGAGGAACGGTATGCTTAAAAAGATACGTGAATCTATTATTTTCTTAGTAGGAATTTACATATATGCGTTGACAGCTTCATGTACAATAGTACAATATCGTAGGCTTGAGGTAGCCTGTGGAAGAACTTCAAAAGAGGAACAAATTAGACAAAATTATTGACAGCACCTTTCATGATGTAGGAAATTTACCATTGACTATATTTGAGCACAAACGAATAATGAAATACGTAAATATCGCTATAAATATCATAAATAGTTATTAACACTATAACTACCGATATTTAATGGGTACCTAAGCATAGAGGGCATAGATAATAGTTAAAAATAATAAAATAAAATAATAAAATAGCATAGATAATATTTTTGTGGTACAATGAAGATGTAGTAAGATGAAGTGAATATTAGCTGAAGTAAAAAGAAATCCATTATTATTGCATTCAATTTCATGCAAAAATAATGGATTTCTTTTTATAAATACAAATACTGAAATATTCAGGTGATGGCCAACATTGTTAACTTACTTTGTCTTTCATTGTATTAGGTGCAGTAAAAATAAATCCATTATTTTTCATGAAATTGAATGCAAAAATAACGGATTTCTTTTTACTTCACCAAATATATTAATTACAGTTCTATCTCAATATGAGGCAACATTGACTTTTTTGAAAATATATATATATATATTTTCAGTAATTACAAGGAGAAAAATTTTGTGACCAGCCTTTTTGACTGGATTGATGGTTCTAGTATTATAATTCTCAAGAATTTCTCTTTGAAATAGAAATTAAAGTATAGCGGGAGTCGTTTGATTGTTGAAGGAATTCTCTTACTAGAAAGGATTTCGAGTAGACACGATAGCTATGATCTAGTTATAATTCCGGATTTTTTGATACTCCTGAGTCATCGAATATCACTATGAAATATCGCCAAAATTCATTGAAATTCTAACTCGCAGATTTTTCGTCAGGTTCTAATATCATTGGACTCAGATAGTAGGTATTATATACATACATACATAGTCATATACCTCTGAATCCGATAATTAAGAATCCACCATTCCCTAAATGAAAACGTAATCCGGCTTATACATTCCTTTCATCGTCTCGAATTGCCCTTGTTAACCATAACTAACTTCGTTCTTCCACTACCACCGATCCTATCTACCATTAAAGAAATAATTAAATAATTTCCGACGCTTTTAATTGAATCGAATTATTCATAAATGGCAACGATAATACAGCGAGTAATGATACAAAGCGGCCGTAAATAGTTTAACTGAATATAATGGGATAAAGCAATGCGTATTATCGAATTAAATTTATAAAATCGGATCAGTAGATCCGTTTTAATTAACAGAAAATTACAAAGAGAGATGCAACTGACAGCGATCTTTATACGACGATTTTCCCTTTTTAACTGTCCAACAATAAACCTACCCCTAAATTCATCAGTTTAATTTCATCATCGTTTATTCCCGTTTACCTTACGTATTAATCGAATCTAGAAATGGAATTCAGATTCGGCACTTTACTCGAATTAGTTCGTGTAAAATTCATGCTATTAGCAAAAATTCATCATAGAAGAAGAAAATTTTTATTAAAATTATTTCACTTATTGATACAAGATTTCGTTGCTTTAAAAATTGCACAGGAGTCTGGTGAGTAGGTTTACCTTTTCCAATCCTTGCATTTGTCTATTTCACAGCTTGTTTCTTCCTTAAGTTATACAATATTGTTACGGGTCGAGTTTACAATTCTTGTTCTACAAGTTCGATCGCTAGTTTGCCGAAGATTCCAAAGAAAACGTCACTGAAAAGATTTCCCCTATTAAAAGGTTGACAACTCTATCTGAACTTCGGTGAAAGATCCCTTTTATAGTCAACAGCCGGTTGTTATTTTATCCGAACATTCTGAAAGGTCCTGGATTGTTTTACCCTGAAGTTACGACCTGTTCTTATTAGGCCGATATGGAAATCTCGTATCGATATTAACCTCGCGATTGAGGGCTACCAGAATATTATTTCTTGAACTGTTTACGGAAATTTCGAAATTCGCATGAAACGTGATACACGTAAATGCGCAATGCAGGATATTAATATTTTCGGCAAACAGATATTATGAATATATTCATGTCGTCGATGTAAAATACACAGGAGCGATCTGTTTATTGGCAGGATTTCACGTACACGCTACGAATTCCGAGTCAACTTCGTAGTATATAAATCTAGAAGAATTAAAATTAAAACGGTTTTTATGCCGCGCAATTATTTCGCGCATTGGATTTCGCGCGACATTCTGCGCGCACCTTTGCACAGGAAAACGCTCGTATCTTTTTCTGCCAGACTTTTGCATTGTTCACCACCGAATTACACATTTTCCGGTGGCGTAACATAAACCGCACGCCAGCAACCATCTGAATCTTCGCAGCAATGCTTCCTTATTAATTACTATGCAAAAGCATTCGTTTTGCCTTGTCGTGCTTCGCAAAGGAAGCTGATGAAATGTGAGTTTAATTGCAAAATGAGAAAATGAGTGAAATGGCAAATCATAGTGTAAATCTTTCCAATATTGACTTAAGATATTCGATCCTCCTGCTAATTTTTCTGTCTCAAATAAAAATCAAAAATCTTCCGAATTTCTTAAATCTTGATTTTTGAAAGGCAATTAAAATTTCGTGAAATCTACGAAATAATTATTTTTTTGCATTTATGAAGGCTGGATGTCATGACAATCTGTCGGTATACCGATTAAAGTAATTCAGTGGATAATGTCATTACTGTCAAATTCGGATAACATTTATTGTTTCGTCGATAGTACTCGAAATTTCAAACTGTATCTGTTTAATAATAATCGTGCTAGAACAAATCGCGAACCCTCGAACCAAACGTGGCCGTAAAGGAGTGAGTTCTCAAAAATCGCAAAAATTCTTTGCATGGTTCACAAACCGCTGTCAATATCTAACTCGTGTGAACGAACCGAGCTCAGCCTTCTATTAACCTCCGACCTATGAAGTGATTTGTGCGTGAATGGTGATTGACGTTCAAGCACCAATGAATCATAGTCGAAGTATCAGTGGTTCCATAGCGTTCAGTCATCTCCGTCACCGGCAAAGGACACGTTGCTATGAAACCGACTAGAAAGGTATGTACGTGTTTCCGTCACGATATCACGGTGCGTACAGCGTGTACTGTTTTCGGTATACACTGAACTTTTCATACGAATCAATGACGTTTCAAGCGTACTAACATGTACACCAAATATACGGACAAAAGGATGTTCCAGATAAATGTTGCGTGAACGTCTCTATGCCCAAAATTTTGCATACGCACATGTAAACGAGGATCAAATCATAGTCACGCTCAGGATGAGAGAATTCGTGTAAATTAGATACACGGACTGAAATAATTTCAGGAATAATTGGCATGTAAAAATTCTCTTGAGAACGATTCTGAAAAGTCAAACTTGTTACGTCAATATCGGTTTCCTGTCGATTCCATATTGGTTCTGTATACAGTTTATATCGATGTACATTGCAAACCACCGTATGTATCTCTATTGAATGTAACTCGGAAAAATTAGTATGGTTTTGTGTTTTGTATCTGGAACGAATTCAAACGACTATGAACAATCGAGGGAAAATCTTCTTTCACTCTACTGAAAAAATTAGTATAACAGTCTTCTTATGTTTGGTAGTTAGGCATATCAAACCTGGAAAAATTAGTATATTCGGATTTTCGTGGGTTCTGTATCTGGAACGATTTTCAAAGGGCCATGAAAAATCGAGGGCAAAATTTTTTTCCACTCTACTTAAAAAATTAGTATGACAGTCTCTTTATATTTGATAATTAGGTATATCAAACTTAACGTGGGATATTCTATATATTGTAATACCTTATAGCAGTTTTTAATTACTTTTACTTTGACTTTAGACTTATACTGCTGTCATAATTAATCGATAAGTGTCATTTATTTTTGTTTCCGATTTTACATAACGGAAATCGGATTTCTCGGACCGGAAGCGTTATTCTCATAACTTTCTATCTTCAAACAAAAATAGTTTCACATAGGAGTAGCTTCCATGGAAATCGAACAGCTCTGATTATCAAGATTCGACTGCGATTCTTTAGAAGCATCGAGGAGTGGAAGATATTAATTCGGATAACCACGAAGCACCGTTTTTCGTGAATCGTGAATGGTTATAGTTGACACGGGAAACTCAAATGCTGTCAGTGGGAAATTTAGCAAGTATCGAATGTACAGTAAAGTTCGTTAAACCGAGACACATTGGTTAATGCGTTAAGTCAGCTGTTGCATGTTGAAAGCATCAAAATCTGTTAATACGATCAAGCAGCTTGTACTCGTTTGAAGTTGAACGTAGCAGCGTTTAGAGGTTGCAGGTTTATGCCCGTGATCAAAAAGCATCGCTAATGATAAATTTCATTTCATTTCCTATATCCTGGCGATCGATAAATAATACAACGGGGGCGAATATCGGTTTACGATGAGGTGAATTACCCATTTAAGAAAGCCGGGAAACAAAAGGGGTAGTTATTGCCAATGACACATTATGATCGATTGAAAAGACACAATTTGCTCGATTGAGTAGCGAATGAACGATGTCGATGTGCGCCGATGAAATTCTCGCATCGATCGCGTCGTTATTCGGTCAATAAAAAATTCTTCTGCAGCATTCTCTCGGTTATTTGATCGATTATTGTTCTCTGATATCCAACGATACTCGACTCGCTATAATAATTCGGCAAATCTCAGTTAAGAGTTTCAGGAATGTACAAATACGACGCTTAGCGACAACGACACTTTCATTTGAAATAACATTGTATACTTGCTACGTTTATTCCATGCTTTAAACATAAACAGATAATTATAACTTCTCTGAATTATAATACGGTCGCGTTACTTTCAAATAATTTCGAATTCGTCGGAAATAGTGCGCACTGTAAATGCTTTTTCCGGCCTATTACTCAGAGCTTTTGACGAGATTATTATCAGCTCCGTTCCGCAGTCTTGAACGCTGGTAAAACCTATGTAAAGCGAGAAACGTTCGCATAATAATAAGCAGCCGTTAATTAAAAGAGAAACAGTAAACAACTAGTGTGAAAATATTAAAAACCCTAGACAAGAGTATCATGAAATGAATTATAATTAAAAAGAAGAAAAAAAAATTTGATATCGACGAATCGAAGCATAATTGAAATAGTTTGTCAAAATTCTCTGTAAATCGAGAGTAGAGCAAAAACACCTGACTTACCCATTTTATTCTGCCGTGACGTAACATGGTCAGATTTGGTCGATATGTACGTGACAATTATTAAAACAGGGTCAACGTCACTTAACGCCGGGGTCATTTATCGCCGTTTAACAGAATTAATGATCACACCTGTACGCAAGCGGCGTGATACGTTCATTAATACGGTTGGATTTCACCACAAATGGCGGTGTGTTTTTCGCGATACCAAAAAGATCGTCGAAATATTTCTCCTCTTCAGCGTTGTTTTATAACTCTCTTTTCCCTCGCGGCAAATCATCCGTGCCGCCGCTTTAAAATATTCCTAGATATATCCAATATTGTTTTTAAAGTAACCCTATTGGAAATTTAATAAATCACCGCTGGACGACTTATAACGAAACTATTTTAATATTCCATTCTCTAAATAAAATAGAAGGAAACTACGAACGTAACGGAGTACTATGACTATCCATGACCATCCTCGATTCAAATTCTCGTTTCGTCGTAGTTGCAATAAAGAACCGTCTGCGTTTACGTAATTGTATATGAGCTGGAATTTCGCACTCGAAACGATGACTTTAAAGGTAAGGGATGATGCACAAAAAAAGATTAAACGAGGGAAGGTGAATCTTCGCGACAACGAACGGTCTTGTGTCACAGAGGTTACAAAGGAAGCAATTTTTAATCTTGGTTGATAAGTGCTGACACACTCAGCGTAGTCCTCAAGCTTTGCTTCAACTGATATTTACCCATTGCGATATCATTTACTCGGAACACGATTTAAAATAAACGTGAGAATAGAAAAGGATAAATAAGGAAATTTATCAACGGAAAATTGTCACGTTACGTTCTCCATGTGGATAAAAATGGACACCAGTATCTTCCACGCTTTTCAATAGTTAATACATTAGTATATTTAGATAAAAATATTTAAATAATGGAAAAAACCCGCAATAAACTATTTTAGTTTAATAATTATGAAATATGAACACTATTGAAACTGGTTGATCAGAAGAAAGTAGTCTTCGTGTCAATCGAGAAATTATTTTCGGAGCAATCTGAAGATCGGATTTTTAAAAAATTTTTTCAAATAAATATAATATAGGTATCGTTTTAAAGACACGTGTAGTGATAATAATAAAAGAAAGACGAGAGAGTATTTTCTAGAGTAATAATTATGAAATATGGACACTATTGAAGCTGGTTGATCAGAAGAAAGTAGTCTTCGTGTCAATCAAGAAATTATTTTTGAAATAAGGATTCATCAGGTTGCACGTCGATATTATTTTATGTACTGTTCATCGTAATATTCAACTCTTTTAACATACTTATCTGTCAATATATTTAATCTTCTATTCGTATTACAGTTGAGGAATGAATAAGCGAAAAGTGATGATTTAAAAAAGGACTCGGAAGATTTATATAATATATTACAAAATTGCATCAAGAGAAGTAATTTACTTGTTTTAAACGAACTTTTAAAAAATTCTTGGATGGAAGAGTGTGTCTATACAGCTCCTCATTATAAATCTAAAAAATTAAAACTCAATGGTTATGTGGATAGAAATGGACGCCAATATCTTCTACGTTTTTTAACAGTTAACGCATTAGTATACTTAGATAAAAATATTTAAATAATGGATACAACTTGCAATAAACTATTTTGAACAAAAACATTAATTGACACTTTTTAGAAAATTCTTCTCTCACACTCTCACTCTTATTAACCGTTACATACCCACGTTTCCTCTTTGACGATTCTCACGTAACTATTTTATTCTGACACATTCTTCTAAACATTTTTTCAAACATCGTACTAGACTGCATTCGCAACATATTATATTTATATCATCGCAAATGAGTTTCACTTATTCAACCTCATTCGCATTCACACATATAAAACCAAAATTCACACTCCATGACCTAAAGAAAATAACGAAAAAACAGAGTTGTTTCGACGATTAAGTGCATTCATACATAAAATTTAAACTTTCTCGAAGGAGCCTCTGAATTAATTTACACACCTAATATTTCCACAGTAGATTGACCAACTCTCAGCAAAAACTGTCAACCTCTTTTTCTATCCGGATGTTTTTTAAATTCTTCGGGATGCTTTGGTTAAATCTCTGCAAGGTGGATCGACGTATAAAAATGAATTAACCAACGTCCAAGTACGTGCTATTTTTTCGAAGAAAACTTCGAGTTAAAAATTCACGAACTCGTCCATTCCTTGTGAAACAGCAAAACTAGTACAAGAGAAAGAAACGCTCGATCAATTTTTTAAATAAATTAACCGGTTAATAAATATTGTGAGTTTCTCAAAATAACAAAATAAGAAACTCTACGATAGTTATTCCCGAATTAACATGATAATCCCTTGATGTTTTCGGAATTATAATTAGCAGGCTAGGTTCACGCGTGTAAAGCTGTTTTTATCCGTGGCAATCTAATCTCGCATTCACAATGCGCAGTGTACCGTGTCGCACTTGATATGCATTCACGTTCAGCCACTTACACTGTTTTCACGCGCATAATATTACACATCGATGCATACTCGCTATAGGTACACGCTAGTTTTTAGCGGCGCCGACAACGTCACTTCGCATATCAATCTACAAGAACTCGAAGGCTCGGACCAGGGCTGGCCAAGAAATTGCGCAAAACAAACGGGATGGAAACGAGACTGCCATTTCGTCACGACGTGTTTACCGTTCCGGCATGAATACGCGATTTCAGCTGACTGGACTTTTGATACCGATACGTAGGAAAGATCGCGAGTCATAATGATCTGGCTATGCCAAATCTGCGTTTCGTGTAAGTGTACTCGTGTATGAACTCTCTTCTGCAGAGTTCTGAGTTATTCGATAGCTATTTGTGTCTCGCGATATTCATATAACGTGGATTGACCCTGTAGTGGCATCATTCTCACACTTGCCGATAGATGAATTCCTACTTGAAAAAGGTTCGAGCACTTTCTCGCAAGTCCTCTGTAGATATCCTCCGTTTCCTATATATACAATTTCCAAGCTTTCCAATAGTATCCCTACGTCTCAGGCAGGGCCTGCTAGGCAAAACAAAATGATTTTATTTGTTCTGTCTGTGCCAATCGTGTTCAAATAATAACTAATTATTGTAATTATATTTAGTAAGTTCCAAAATTAATATTTAATAGTAGCATGAAGTGTAATATTAAGGGAAACATCATAGGAAAGATTAGGAGCGCTCGATACTTAAGAGCCTTTTTAATCTAGTACACTAGCACACCCGAGTAACTATTACAACAATTTTGTGCGTTTATATAGTTTATTGTTCCCCTTGTACATATTGATTCTCTGTTATTGGCACAATAAACGCTCTTTAAAGGAAAAAAGGGCCTGCTAGGTAGCTTTACTGATGAGTCCACTAGCAGGAACAGAGATCATTGGAATAAGCCCCGAGATGCGAACAATTTCACCATTTAGAAAAATTGAACTGAGAGAGTAAATTATAGTGAAATTGACTAGTGATGGAATTATTCTCACCCTCGCCAATAGAAAGTCCTTGGTAAGAAATCCTCCTTTTCCTATATATCGAATTTCCAAATTTTCCAATAGTATCCTGGTCTAAAGGAGGGCCTGATGAGTCCACTGGTAGGCCCAGGACGTAACGCATCCCTTCTTTTTCCTTTCGTCCCTTCAAGCACCACCGCTACGTCGAGGATACCTGCGACAAACCGACATCAAAGACCACCCCCCACAACCCTAACATTGTTCTGATACGATCGAGGATCGAAGACAGTATGAACCAGCATATAATGAGAATTATTTTACACCGGTTTTCGATATGTTTTATTTTATTTTTATATTTGTGACATTTTATAATATTGAAATTTAATATTCACTTTCATTTCGTGTATTACCCCTTTGCATTCGAAAGCTTCTCGCTGTAGACCAGCAGAGATGCTTGCAGCTTCTTTTTGATAAAAAGTTGTCGACGCCTTTTACGACTGACGTAAATGAAAATCATACTATTTTATTTTCGTGTCTCACGTATAATTCGATTCGAAAGAAGTTTAATATCGAATATCAAACTTTGTATTGGTGTTTTTCTGCGTGTTAAAATTTTGATTAATTATTCGCTGTTTTGGAAAACGTCTGTTTCAGGTACGAAGAAAAAAATAGTATACTTTTATCGATTTTTCGAACTTAACCCTCTGTTTGGTAATAATTCGTTGTTTCGTTTAACGTGCATTCTTGTAACAGCATTTTATTATATCTAACGTGTTATACGAAGAATAATTGTACAGGTACACAAAGTGAATTTGACTCGTGTGTGGTATTGAAATATATGTTTAGTATATATAGTATAGTACATATTTAGGTATATATTTTCTTGTTCCAGACTCAAGATTACTCAATGAAGAATTACCTTGTCGATGCAATAATTATTCAACTGTGTGATATGAAATTAACTGACTATGTGATGTGAAATTACGTCTCTCGAATTATCAAGATCAAATGAGTTTGTATAATTAATTTTTGCGTTCTTTTACCCAAATTTATCTTGTGAAAACCACTTTATGGATTGATCTGATTCCTCTTTTAGCGTGTAAATAACAGATGATACCTTACAAAAAAATATTACCGGACTTATATATCTTTGTATGACCTATAAAATTATTCTTGCGTGCGAATTCTTACGTGAACGGAGCAGCAGAATCGACTTGACTTTGATTCGCACAGTCATCTCAATCTCAACTATGTTTATTATTAATTCATATCGTATCGATTTTAATATGAAAAGTTTCATTCCAAAATTTGAAAATTGCTAAATATTTTATATTAAAGAATTATATTTGACCTTATTTTTGTGAATAAAAATTTAGAAAATGAGGAATTTAAAAAACAATGCATTCAGTTTTTTGTGTGCTAAGGTTTATGAAAATTGAATTAGAATTGATTTAGTTATCGCGTAGACGATATTTTCGAAAAACGTATTGTGAAATGGCATTTTCAATTTATCATTTTGCACAACATATTCGCTCTTTCACGGATGAAATTTATCCTTTCATGAATCAAATTCACCTCACGGTTATTTTTGGGCAGTGTAAGCTTCCAAAATAGGTCTTCGTCGTAACTATGACAATATTTATGTCTCTCGGCAATGCACTTTTACGACTGCAATTATTGTCCTATAGGTAGGATTCTTGAAAGAATATCCCCAAAACTGGAATGCGGTCATTGCCAGTATTCCACAGCCTAATAAAATGTTTCTAACATTCCTATTCTTACGAATTTCATTTTAATATTTTAATTTAATTAGATTTAAATAATTAGTGGGCATATAAAGTTATTTCAATATTTTCTTACTAGTACAGTAATTTTCGCCTTGATCATTTTGTTAAAACTATTGCTTCCACAAATTGTCATAATTATTGTACACGTATATGTATTTTAAATGTAAAACTTATAATTACCTTCAAATTATGTATGCACGTTTAAATACGTCGGTAAAAAGAATTGATTTTTTGAACCCAATAAAGCTTATATCTCCTCTTAAAGCAGAACTGTTCGAGAAGACTTGACTCTTAACGTGCATAAGAATTTTAAATCTTAAAGCTTTGCCAGCTTTAATAAACGTAAAAAGCTGAAATTAAGATCTTTAACTGACGCCGGTTTTACAACTTCGAACTTATAAATGGAACTGCAAGATATGTATTAGCTTGATAGAGTTGCAGAAATAACTGTTTAATCGTGGAAGTGTCAATCGACTATCTGTAGGAGCCAGGAAATTGACAGACACGTCGGGAGTAATGGAAACTCCGTGTTTTAATTGTCAACTGTCAGAGGAGAAATTTTTTCTTAAACGAAAATAGTAAGAGCGAGTCAATAGAAAAACAGATTTTCCTCTTGGATGGGTTATAATGAGAAAAGTAATTTCAATTTAAATAATGTCCCGAAGTGTCAGGAATAATAACCCGTGATATTACCGTTGGAGCTCCTCAAATAGGAAACTAATTCCGTAAGATAGCTTGATCGAATAATCTTCTTGTGAAACGTCAAATGCAATCAATTAGAAAATAGTCCCGATGGGTTTTTCCTACTTGTTCTTAACTTTCGAAAAGAGACATCTGTTCAAAAATTATCAGCCAAAAGTTTTTAACTTTCCTCTTGCCCGTACTTTGTACGGTGAAGTTGGGAAATGAAAATTCAGAGATTCATCCTACTTGAAGCACGTCCTCTTAATTCTACTTCTTATTTAACTATTAAATAAAAATTCTGCCCCAGTTTCATACCTTCAGACGTTATTACGAAAATTATGAAATAACCAATGTAATACTGTGACTCTTGATATTCGTCATTTATTATTCGATCGGACCGAGATCTCTGGCCTAAAATATTTTCATAATCTAATTATATATTAAAGAGAAAGTTATATTATTATCTCGAACAGCGATTCTGAATTTACGTTAATCGTGCCAGTTTCTTCCATTTTGCTATGACATGACAATTATTGCATCCTGACTCGTTTAAATATTTTTCTTTATCTATTTATTAACTCTAGATAAAAATGTAAAAATCCATTTTATTGGCAAATCTTAAATTCCAACCACGAAGCGAGAACTTGGCTCCTGGCTCTTGGTTCAAAATTTAAGATGGAACATTCATTTTTGAATATTAATCCCATTAAGACTCAAATCACTTTTAACCCATTCATATTCCTCCTCTTAGATAGATCTTTCAGAAAATTCATATTCTCTAAAATTACAAGATTTCATTTACAAGAACAAAGGCTTAAGTTACCAGGGTTACCAGATTTCAATACAAGGTTTTTGAAAATTTCTTAGGTTCTGAAATATTTTCACAATTTCTGACGTCGAAATCAAAAGGTTTGCGGCAAGTGAAATTTACCAGTGACGTAATTGAATATATCGTTACTAAACTGTAACCCTCGCATTGCTCGCACAGAAACACATTCACTGTTAAAAGTCAGCGGCTGAAGATAGTACGAAAGTCGGTACGGTTTCCGACAAATTTCTAAAGTCCTAACACAGTAACGAGACATAACAAGCCTGGCCGCCTGTTTCCTTTCATACGAAAATTCAGATGCACCGAAGTTCGTCGCACATGCAACAGGAATAACGCAGGACAAAAAGCTGCAAGAAACTCCATTCTTTCTTTATTTTCTTTCACGTGCGTCAGGAATTCCTGGTTGGTAAAATCGAGCGAGGAAAACTTGGCCGGATCCCTGAACCCTGCTCACCGTTATTCTCCACAATGGATCATTATTCCGTTCGTTTTAATATCCGGCAACCTTGGTTGTACCTTACCAATGACACATTATCAAGCCTTAAGCTCGAATAAACGACCTCGTGTCTCAGATTGACACAATCCGAATAATTACAACTGTTTCTGGTCTTATCATTGTAATATAAAACTCGATGTTACAAATTTTTTATTAACTTTCTTCGAAGCTCCGTGATAAGAGAAACTCTGTTATTCTCGAGTCACTGTTAACACGTTGACTGGCATGGTGGTCATCAGTGATCGGTGCTGGTCTCCTAAGTGGAGCCATGGTGGTCACCAATGTCCGATATTAATTTTTAAAATTTATATTTGCTTTATTTCAATGAATTTTTGAATATTTGAAGAAGGTAAATAAATTGAGAACTTTGAATAGCGGACATTAATAATTTGCAACATTCTTTTTTCCCTTTGCCATATTGTTTGATAATTCGTCATTATATCCTAAGAATAATTGAAATTTTATCATAGCCCCCTGGCATGGCAGTCAAAGTGTTAATTTTAATTTTTAATTTAGGCCAAATATTCTACGGAAAATAGGCCTATGTAAAGGCGTCCATTTTCCAATTCACATATAATAATCGTTTGTATACGTGTATTAATACCCAAAATTCATATTCACGTTGGTGATTTATAAATATGTCCGAACTCCTTACTTCTGTTTCGTATCAATTACTGAACAATTAATTTAAATAACACAAAGAAATTTCAAGGTTAACTCCGTGACCGAGATGAAGCAGGGGGTCCTATGTTAGGGATGAGTAAATGGCTATTTAGAAGCAATTAGAAATAGAAAAAGGTAATGAAACTATAATGAGCCTAGAATAAAGCAATAAAAACGATCGTCTAAACTTATTTGCCACTCTCGCCTGTAATTTCATAAGATATTTCAAGGCTGTCTAGTAGGAGCTTGGAGACTCTAGCACCAGTTCAGGGTAGAAAAATAAAGAATAAAACGAAACGATAGAGAGAATGTTCACCCTTGTCTCATTCACTCCCCCAGGGAAAAGGAAAAAGAAGTCGACGGGCTGGGGGAAAGGCGTTAGAAGTCTTGGAAAAGGAAATTAAATAGATAACATTTGCCATCGTAAGGAGGCGGATCTAATCGCGTACAGCCACGTGAAACAATTTCATCTGCTTTTAACGAGCAACAATATATTCGAAGTTCACTCGTTGACGTCATTCAGAGGCCGAAAACCCAGCTGGAAAAGCACGATGTAGATTCTGTGTGATACCTTGGTCCTCCTTTCGCATGTTTATACAGGCACGAGGTTGCACATGTATAGAGCTTTATCACCATAGTATGCAAATGCGTTTCTTCCCTCTTATTTCTAAGTGAAAATTTCTTCTCTTTTTCCCTTTGTTTTGTCATATAAAAAGCTCTCTGTCATTTTCTATTTTTAACTTTTAAATGCATAGCGTTGTTACCTGGAAAGATTCATAATATATTTCCTGCATGTACCGGCGAACCATTCATTGCGTCGTCTGTTTCAATGTATTTACTGGCCAGGAATGAAATAACAATGAATACGATATTTCTTTATTTTATTATTCGTGTCTCCGATTTCTAATTATACTTATTTCTATTATTTCTAATTATTTTTATTTTTAATTCATTATTTTTATACTTCATTTCTTAATTATTTTTATATTTACAGTTTTATTATTAGCGAAATCTTTCAAACGGAAAAGATAAAATTTATTGAATTATTTTTCCACAATTACGTAACACGCTTAATTGCAAATTGACAGTTTTTAAATATTTTAATACGTGTAAAATGAAAGTCGAAGAATTTCGCGATTATCTGTTCTGTCTTTCAGAAATATAAAGAAATATGTGAGAAAAATTGCTATCACACAGCTGACTATGTACGAATCGAAGGACAAGGAACAGGTGGTTCTGACGAGTAAATTAAGTGTATAATTTACGCGAGAGAATTTAACCAAACGAGACTATATTATATGGAATTGATATCGCCGGCCATTTCTCAGTAACGATCCGCTCCTACTCCACCGGTGAAAAATGACCATATCAGGGATAAAATTAAATTAACGAGGGAGCATTAAATTGCCTCGTAGATCGAAGCAAGCTGTAGGAATCAGAATTTAGGAGGCAATTCCGGTTACAGTAGTTTGTCGCCTTTAACAGTCGATAATGTTTCGTGGAATAACAAAGCATTTTATCGTGAACATAACACCGTCGAGGAATTCCATCAAACAACGATCATTCGTGTAATTTTTCACGAGTAATATCAGGCATTAAAATAATAATAACTAAGCTCTTTACGATACTTCCATTTAGCTCTAGATATTAATCAATTTTCTCACACACATGTATATTGACACATGCTGCAATGCTTTTTGGAAAATTGGTACAAAAGAGATTGTATCCGATGTTCTAGTTTCCCTTGGTTAAATGTGATCAACATGATTTAAAAATATATACACATGTAAACCTGTAACGCGAATATTAACGAACAGACCGTTTACGAATTAGTTGTAATAAAAGCAGGAAATATTTAAAAATTAATAGGACAATTCAAAATAAATTTTGACTAAATTAGCTCTCGGTAAATTAAGTTTCGCTGCTTAATGCTAATATCGGTTTACTATTTCGATATCAAATGTAATTAATTAGTGACAGAAGATTGTATCAAGTACTTAATGGACTTAATAATTTATGCTTCTGAAAACCGATTTGTTTTTAATACGACCATTTACGAATTAATTGTAATAAAAGCAGGAAATATTTAAAAAATAATAGGATAATTCAGAATGAATTTTGATTAAATCGGCTCTCTGTAAATTAAGTTTTGCTGCATAATGCAAATATCGGTTTACTATTTCGATATCAAATGTAATTAATTAGTGACAGAAAATTGTATCAAGTACTTAGTAGACTTAATAATTTATGTTTCTGAAGACCGATTTTTTTTTAATACGACCATTTAACTTGCTTGTTTCCGACTTGTTTACGTCGCCAAATTAATGATCGTAAAAGGCGGTCAACTGGATAGCCTACTATGATTAATTATTCGCACACTCCGTTTAATACTTTAATCCATTTAAAGTAACCTTGCGTGGAAGAATTTAAATGCCACTGAAATATTTTTCCCGTTGATATTCCTCGCGTAATATCCATATAACATCCCCTAACAATTATAGTACCATGTAATAAAGTTCCCATTATCCGTATATTCCTCCATGTGAACATTCTGCCCCATCCGAGCTGAATGTTTCCAACTGGAGCATTACACATAGATACACACTCGGCATTTATTGCTTTGCATAAGACAAAATCTCCTCATAATCATTCTGCACAATGAATGCAATTAAGCAAAATCGACACGGATGTCGCTGCGTTGTCGCAATGACGAATGGGAAGAAGGTCAGAGGAATACAGTGATTTTTCCGTGACGAAGGATATTTACGGAACGAAATTATTTTTCGTGACACTTTAAGTAACAGTGAAGGAGTAAACGAGACCAATTACGGCAGCAACGAAAATGTACTATTTCTTTTCGAGACACTCACAGCTTTGGAAAAAGATCTCGGGAGGTTTCAGGTCAGAAGAAACATACCGTCATAGAAGTAAGCGTGTGAAACAAATTGTGTTATTTAGCTGCCAACGAAATTTAGGACCCATAAAACTGATCTTCTTTCACTTTCGTCCATTTCCAATTTTCCACTCGGTATACAAAATTACGTATAAATAAATATCACTTTTATTTCACGTTGTTGAAATTTCTCTTAAAAGTATATATTATTTTATTATTTTATTAAATACTTGAAGAAATCCAAATCCAAACACTTTTATTCCCACATTAATTCGCATATAATATAATTTCTCATTCGAAAATCCCTTTGTAAAAATTCTTTATTAAATATTCTCCGTTAAATTCGAACAGCAATTTTCGAAAGATTAAAGTTCCCCTGAATTATTTCTCCTAATTTTCCTGTTTTTCGCGAAACAGCGTCCTTCTTCACTCGATATACAAAATTACAAATAAATAAGTATTACTTTTATTTCACGTTGTTGAAATTTCTCTTAAAAGTATATATTATTTTATTAAATACTTGAAGAAATCCAAATCCAAACACTCTTGTTCCCACATTAATTCGCATATAACATAATTTCTCATTCGAAAACCCCTTTGTAAAAATTCTTTATTAAATATTCTCCGTTAAATTCGTACAGCAGTTTTTGAAAGATTAAAGTTCCCCTGAATTATTTCTCCTAATTTTCCTGTTTTTTCGTGCAACAGCGTCCTTTTTCTTTTAAAGTCACGATGAAATAAGCTCAACTCTCTCTCTTATACGGTACATTACTCTGGCTTCGACTTTAAGCAGTGATTTCATTCTGCTGTCTACCACTGCTTCTGTTCTCCTGTGTCACTCTACTAGCTCTTTCGCTAGTGAGGAACCGTGACAGTTAAAGAGAAGGAACACATCTTGAAGAAACACGTACTGATCGTAAAGCTTATACGAGGATTGCACGGGCAAGCGTGGATGCGACCTCGCTGTTACATCGGAAAGCTTCGCAGTTGCGCTACTGTTGTCAAATTTTCCGTCTTTACTTGACAGCGCGGTGATCGTAAAGCGCATACACCGGATTCGAAAATTTTTCTCCTCTGTGTTTACGACGGTATAAAATATTAAATCGTTCGGGACGTGATTGTGACGTAAATTGATAGCCGTGAGTGTTCCGTTAAAAATGATATCGTAGCGCAATCGTGTGACGGTATCGTGGAATTTTGTTTTCACTTCGTTTCGGATGTTTATGGTATTGAATTATTGCAAATGAAACGGCCGGGTCCTTAACGAAGCTCTCGGTGCTTTAGTTTCATCGAAAATAATATTCGCTCGTCGATTTTGTCCATCGCGAAACAAGTTTCTCTCCTTTCGATATTGAGATATTAAGCGTTTCATATGGGAAATGCTTTTCGAAGAATTATACATTTTTATATGTTATAAATTTAACACGTGTCTCGAGATAGAACCAATAATACGTACAAAACGTACACGCTTGAATACAATTGCCAGAATATGTCTTTAAATTTTCATTCGCTTCTGCATTGTATTATATTTAGGCATTTGGAAGCATTCCAGCGCGAATCTGTGGGACAAAGAGTAAAAGTGGCTACACCGCGAATCGAATCTCGTATTTAAATGAAGCACATCAATGAAATTACAAAGTATTTAGATAAATAGTGACTTCGAATTGAAATAATCCGCAGTTTCACAAAAGCAGTTGAGGGGACAAAGGCATTTAAGCAATTTAAGTGCTTTACATGGTATAGGACACTCGCAGAACCTCCATTTGGTGGATTATGCGAATTGAAGAAACAAGCTGTATGCGAAGCAAGGAATCCTGATACAGGGAAAAAAAGAAGTCAATAAACAGAATTATTTATCACACGTATGTCGGGCATCTTTACGAATCTCCGAGGATACGCGTCCTGCCTGTGTCTCGTCGAGCTTGTTTCTACATTCTCGGTTCGCAGGGGTCTGGAGAAGTATCAAAGAAGGAACAGCCTGATGTATATATGTGCATATATATACATATTATATATATATGCATCAAGCGTATGTGTATTATATGTAGAAAGCTTGAAGAAGAGATCCTACTTACGTGTAAGTCCTCCTAGCGTGCGTTAAAATAACACAACCCTTTGAAATTTGCCAAATCTCCTCACCCCACTTCCACGTTGCACACATCAAACGATGCGAAGAAAAAAGGACACTCGAAGACATTGCGATTTCTTTTATAATATCAATTCTACAGGGTAATTGGCTTGCCAGTGAACTCAAAGGCAGTACCGTTGCTTAAAAATCGCGGCAGGAGTTCTGTGTCCTTACACGATTATCCTACGAATGTGTGCAGCACTACATTTGCGTGCGTACATGCTGTAAAGTTTTCAGTTAAGATTTGGTTAAGATTTTTCGAATAGGCAGCACCGGCCTTTGAATCGAGCATTTTGACGAGCAAATTTGCCTGTACGAGTCGAATGCAATTGAAGAGATGCAATTAGGGGATCAAGAATTGCAAGCTGTGGACTTCCTTTTTCCTCGTTGCATAATTCGCGAATTTAAATTTCCTCGATTTCCATCTTTGTTTTCACTGAAAATCGTAAATGGAATTTTTAAGCCTTCGACTGTCATGCCGAAATCACATGTTTCGCTCAGGACGTCACGGAAATATTTTTATTATTCTAAGCATATAATGGCAAAATAATAATAAATTGGTGATATATCATTGGCGGTCACGGGTGACCACCGTGGCACCTTGGCAACGGTTGACAGCGACAAATTATAACAAGCCTTCGTTTATTTCAACAAACTATTCGCATTCGTTATTTCGTCGTAAGAGGAACATCCAGATTATATCGGTGAAGCGTGTAGAAGATATTATACAGATAGATAGATATTAAGATAGATTCGCCATAACACCCTATAAGCAAATCACTGGCACAAAATATCAGAAGTCGCGTACGAAACATTGGTTAACGCGACGAAGATTCCACCGAGGTAAATCCGATTTAAAAATTCCCCATGAAACCCTAACTTCGAAACCACTGTGGCGAATTATCAAAAGTCACAGAGGAAACTTCGTTTAAGATTTCATCGCGAAGATTTCGTTTTTCGAAGAATTATACTGGAAGACAAGTTAGGCTGAACATCGGCAAGGGTCGTGGTCCGTCGTCCGCGACTTGGTGAGGGTCGATGAGTAGTCGTGGAAAACATTATACCGGCGAAATAACAATGGCCGACGAGTGGCAATGTATAAATAACGACGACCGGACAAGCGGAGACGTTATTTGTTAACCCTTTGACAGCCACGTCGAAATCGCATGTTTTGCTCAGGCCGCCACGGGAGTATTTTTATTATTCTAAGCATATAAAGGCAAAATAATAATAAATTGGTGATACATGACAACATTCTTACCCAATGTAGCGTTTATCTTATTGGTGGTCACGGTTGACACTCCTTGGTAACGGTTGACAATTGACTAACTGTCAATTTTTATAATTGTAAGTAGTTCAAGCACTCCAGTCATCAATGACCACCGTTGCGTGACAGGAAAAACCATGGCCGATCATATATGACCAACGTAGCAGTCAAAGTGTTAATTTTGTAATTGCGATTTTGCGTTTGAAGAAGCCGGGGTGAAACCGGGGTGTTTTTGACGATTCTCTTCTTGTCGAATATAAAAAAATAAATTGGCAGTATAAGACGAGAAGAAAGGTATGTAAAATACGAAGACTATTTGGAATTCTACGTGTCTTCGTCACTTGGACACCATTCGGCTTGCCTGGGCTTGATCGTTATTCAGATTTCACTCAGGAGCGTATACTTTTCTGCACTCGCTTACGTATCCCTGATGTAGAAGAGTCACAGATCGGAGGCCCAGAGCAGAAATAGGGTGAAAATGTCGAAATGAATCAGCGACATCGTCTTTATCTTTAGACATTTTTCAAAAACAGATAGATATTTGATTAAAAGTACCCTCCCGATGTGACATGCATTTACTTTATTTTCCAGCTGCCGGCTATTATGTAATTCGGCCCTGAATAAATTGCACGAGTTTCTTCTTGGTGTAACCAATGTAGAATTTGAATATTTCGTTCATGGTTATCTAACTTCGTATTCTTCTATTTCTCTGTGACGAAATTCAAAAAAAATAGCATTATCCTCGTCTTGTGGTCTGATTTATAAGTTTCTATACCCCTTTCCGGAAAAATTCAATGACTTGTATGATTTGTATGAGATATAAAAAATCTAAGAGTTAAGCAAGCGTATCCCAAGATGAATTGTAACCCTCATTACGAGTACAATGACTCGAATTTCAGCAAATCGCAACCGATCCTAACGTTCAGAATCGTTTAATCTACTTCTTAACGTCGCTCTATAAAATGAATAGAATTTCCAGTATCGTATATTCCAATTCGTGGAACTTCGGTTTAAATTTCATTTCGATTAAATTTCATTGATTTATTTCAAGCCGAAAATTGATGTACTATTTTGGCTTATTAAATCATCTGAAGTTATTTAATTATCAAATATCATTGATTTCCATTAAATATATTTGACGTCCTGTATTTCTAGTACAGTTGGATGTAGAGATTCTGCCAGATCAGTACAACGAATTAATCTCGGCGGAATGACTTATTTAGAAAGCTGACCTAAAAATGTCGACCCGGTTTGTAGGAACTTCTGAGCAAGATCCAACGGAGGATCGGAGCTTAGCTCGTTGAAAAAAATCAGAAACATAAGAAAACCGAAGTAACTGTCGATACGGTTTCGCACCCTCGCGAATTACATTTACAAAACCTAACACAGACGGGCATCATGTCTCAAGCTTGCCAACACAGGATACGTCTTACTCGTTCAGAGAAAACCCCAACGGAGTTCCTAAAGGTAGATGAGGGTGCGATGCGATTCCGCGCACCTCTATCATGCGTACGCCACCCCCGTACAAGAGAGACTACCCACACTGACACGCACACACTAGCATGTCCCGCATCTGTGACCTGGTTTTTACTGGTCTTGGTGTGCCATCATGCCAGTCGTGAGGGCGGCGGCTTATCTCTACGAGCTCTCTTCGAAGAGACTAAAGTGGAGTGTGCCATATCCTCCCTCTCTCATTTCTCTTCGTCTTGCCAGCAGCGTTCGACAAAGCGATGACATTTCCACTGTCTCTATCCTGCTGGACTACCGATCTACCCAACCATCCTGCGACGAATTATCGCGATCCGTGAGCCCTGTCCCCCTTGTCGTTTAATGATTCAGTGCTGCTTGATAACGACCGATCCGTCGACTGTACAGTGATTTCGAGATTAAGCCTGAATTATTTTCGAACACTCTTCATCGATGGCAATCTGTACGTTTTAAATATTTCTCAATTTCCGTGTACTTTTCTCGCGATATGCATTCGTCGATGACTGCTCGAATTCCGTGTTATTTATTAGCAAGATTTTTCGTTTCCCATTAACGTGGATGTCCGGTGAATTTCTCTTTCAAATTCTGTCTTGGTTTCCCTTCATATTTTGCGTAAAACGAGTAGCAAGTGAAATAAATTGTAGGAATATTGTAGGGAAGAATATTACTATATTATTATATTATAGGAATTAGAATATTGTAATATTATAGGAAGTAAGAATCGAATTGCCACGTTTCATTGAGAAATTCG
The DNA here is from genome assembly GCF_001483705.2 of Eufriesea mexicana. Lineage (NCBI taxonomy): Eukaryota > Metazoa > Arthropoda > Insecta > Hymenoptera > Apidae > Eufriesea > Eufriesea mexicana. The sequence continues at coordinate 7,887 of NW_016907867.1, read as the reverse complement.
AATTGGAATCGTTTTGCGTAAAACGAGTAGTGACTTAAGTAAATTATAGGAATATTATAGGGAAAAATATTATTATGTTATAATATTATAGGGATAAATATTATAATATTATAATATTATAGAAAGTAAAAATCGAGTTTTGCGTAAAACGAGTAGTGACTTAAGTAAATTATAGGAATATTATAGGGAAAAATATTATTATCTTATAATATTATAGGGATAAATATTATAATATTATAATATTATAGAAAGTAAAAATCGAGTTGCCACATCTCATTGAGAAATTGGAATTTGGTGGTGCAATGAGAGAAAGAAATTTGTATTTTTCCACGTCGCCGATTGACACCAAATTTTAAAAAAAATATTAGATATTAGCTATTAATGACAAATTTTTGGTGGTATACATAATATTATAGGAAAAAATATTATAATATTATAAGAAGTAAAAATCGAATTGCCACATCTCATTAAGAAATTGGAATTTGGTGGTGCAATGAGAAAGAAATTTGCATTTTTCCACGTCGTCGATTGACACCAAATTTCAAGAAAAATATTAAATATTAGCTATTAATGACAACTTTTTAATGGTATATGTAAAATTTTGTGTATACAGACGAGGTTGAGACCAAGGAATCTAACTAAACCCAATCTTGAGATAAATATAGGACGCGTAAGTAATAACTTAGAACTCAGAACTCTGTCATAGTAACAAATAACTAGTGACTAATTACTGTCAACTGGTTCCTAATAGCCGATAACTATCTATTAACAGACAACGAATAACTAATACCTAATAGATCAGAATTTATCGCGCAGAACTCAGAATACAAATTGCAAAAATCAAAACTTTGAATATAACGTAACTAAAAATTATATCAAATCCAATTAGGTTCATATGACATATTCTTTCATATCCTCATGAATACGACCAAAGCGTTGTAGTTTTAAACAAATTTCTAAAATTGTTTGTACATCAAAGTACAATTAGTACAACTTACAACAAAATACAAAGTATTTTTTCAAAAGTATTGAAAAAATCCCGTTCGAATCTATGGAGTTAACGAAGTACTTTCTGTCAAGTTCACTCGTTATGCGCAATGTTTACAATGACAGCAGATAAGTGGAGAGTTTATGGCGATGCACACGCTGCACGAATGGGGTAGAATAAGGTTGTGTGTATTGAATGTCAAAATCGTTTTGCAAATACCTGGAACGTAAAGCTTGGAATTGTATGCGCTATATTCTTTTAAACGCTAAACTCTTTTAAAAACAGTGGTTCGAGTGTTGATCTTTCAGGAATGAAAAAAGAGCTAAAGCAGTGTTCAATAATACACCTCCTCCTCGATGTTGCGCATATCTGTGTATTGTATATATGTACATAGTAAGTACATTCAAGTATCAACAGGTTTCGTGATCGATCTCGTGCTTTTAATAATGCTGGCTCTGCCTATTCTGTAGCGTCGAACGAAACTATAAAAAGATGAATAAACCATTGTCATTACATACAAACAACTTCAAGTTTACGATATTAAATTCTCTGCTCAACGGTATACATACACAGTATGTAGAAGGTACTCGTACATTCATCGATTTTGAACAAAACTTCGTAAAAGTGTAGCTTTTTTACTATAATTTTGACCTTATGCTAGCAAGAAATTTGTATTTATTCTTGAAAATCTATAAAAATGATAAATATCGCTAAACGGGATAGACAAGAGAGTCAATCATAAATAAATAATAATTTTTAGCACTAGAAAATATTTAAAAAATATCAGTGAATTTAAGTGACATGAACTTAAATAAACTTCGTGAAACTGTAGCTCTTTGACTATAATTTTGACCTTATACTAGCAAGAAATTTGTATTTATTCTTGAAAATCTATAAAACTGATAAAAACGATAAATATCGCTAAGCGGAATAGACAAGAGTGTCAATCATAAATAAATAATAATTTTTAGCACCACAAAATATTTAAAAAATATCAGTGAATTAAAGTGATATGAACTTAAATAAACTGTTGCAAAAAGTTATTATGCTAAATAACTTTTCATTTCCAATTAATGAAATCTGTGAATACTTATTACTTCGTGAAAATTCGAGAAAAATTGTTTTCCCTTTATTTTTAAACAACGATTTACTGATTAATTTCTATGAAAAAGTAGTTAAAAAGCTACGAAGGTTTTACGAAGTTTTGTTCACACTTGTTAGATGTACAAATTCTTTTTATGCCCACTGTATTTCAGTCGCAACGGTAAGCTATTCAAACATAATATGAGCTTTTTCATACTTTATAATACTGAACGAACGATAAAAAATAATGCACGGGAGAGCTTTTAAACATTCATAGATACAAAAAATATGAAAAGATTTGAAATACCGTAAAACGAATAGTTAAAATGTACATATAACATATTCTGTTTGCCAGTAATGTAATAAAAGATTAATAAATCGAAATATTCCTATATCGTGCTTTTAACAATAATTAAATTCTAACATTTAAATCACTGATGTAGAGGACAAAATTATAGAAAAATTTACGATATTGATTTAAGCAAATGTCGGTTTCCAATATTAAATAGAAATTTGTTTCCCAATTTTAAACAAATTCATCGTTTTATTTAGATATAATTTATTATTCAATGATTTATTCAAATCATCTAAATTCTATGGTAATTCTAGAATGATCAATGAATAGATCAATTATCGCTGCAGATACTAATAGTATTCCTATTAGCAATGAATATATCCATTACTGTATATAGTTATCTATACAGTATACCGTCCATCTTCGTATATTAGAATGTGTAATAATTATTAAATTATAATTGAAATCTTAGTCGGTGTTGAATAGCATAATGTATTAGATTATAGATAAGGAAATTAATTCGTTCTGTCAGTATTATTAATTAACAAATTTATCCCTTAATTTTAGATGTAATAATTACAAGAATGGCTACTTATCTGATACTACTTTTAATATACAGATATGTCCACCCCATCTTGAATCTTTTTATCAGCAGTTACAGAGAGACGTAAGTGACGGATGACGGAAATCAAAGATTTTCCGGTGAAAAGAAAACGATAAATACGCTTCATAGCACGCGATGAAGAAATTTGTGTTATAAACAAAGCTTATAGACAGCTACAATATTTTCTTTTCGCTTTTTTTCCCTTTTTTAAGATAGCGCAGCAGTTAGGATAGGATAGGCGTGGTCCGACTTCTCGAAATAGGATTAATCTGTTATCAGGGGTTATCAGACAGTGGTGATTGATGGACCCCCGGCTTTTATAATAATTACTCGATTATCCTCATATTAGAAAGGTAATTGTTTACCACAATTTGGGCGGCTAAATATATGCCGAAGACCACAGTCGACTCATGTTTCGATATGGAGAACACTATTCCCTCTATCGATTAGCAGTAATTGCTGCTGATAGTAAGGAACTCTTTTAAATGGAAAAATTACACAATGATTTGAAAATGAATTTCAATAAATAAATTCCAATAAATCTATTAAATAAAAATTCCTGCAAATAAATGATATTTTGTCATTAGCTTTAATAATATCAAATTATTTTATTAAAAATGATTGTTTGCTTTGTGATAACGTCTTTAGATTATATTATCTTATCTCAAACGATAATAAGTAGACGTAGATGGTATTTAAAAATAAAGATATTTCGTTAATAATTTCTTCGGTATCTACTTTATTAGTTTTCAATATCATTTGTTATATTATTAGATCACCTAATCGTTTTATCAGACTAGTAGACATGTATATATTTTATTTTATATTTATTATATTTTTAGAAAATCTAGAATTATACTTATCGAGAAAACATTCGAAATTAATGAAATAATATAAAAATAAAAATTTCAATAAAAATGAAAAATAAAATATTCATCGAAATTCTGTATTGCGTCATTGATTTATTTTTTATCAACTAGAAATCTGCTTATGATCTCTTAGGAAACTTAAGGGATTTAAGAGATTGTTTTCCAAGTTCACCCTACATCCTATTTAAATATCCTTTTTCGATCAAAACTCTGACAGCTCCCTTCTATCGTATCCCAATAGGGAAAATCTCTTTCAATCACTTCATTCTATCCTTATACTTTGCAATATTTTACATTCTATGTTTGATATTTAAATTAAAATAAAATTTCGTATGTAAACTTGTATAAAAGTTACAAAAATGAAAAGAATTAGAAGCTCCTTGTTTGCTAAAAATCTTTGGAATTGCGACGGGAAGAAATAAAAGAAATAGCCCAAGCTTCAAATGAAGATTCGACCGGTAACCAAGTCGGAAAACACGTTTCAAGCCCTTTTGTTTCCCAACAAATTCGTTCCATAATGATTCAACTGTGTGTACACTAACTCTTAGCATCCATTTTGCCAAGCATTTCTACACGCTGTGAAAGCACAATAAAAGTCCTCGTCGAAAGTTCTGTTTTATTTAAATTATTCCAATATTTCCTGAACAGACTTTGTAACGAATCGAAATGTGACAAAATCTGTTCTAGATATGTAATAAAAAATAAGAAACAGCAAAATTAATTCAGCTAAAAATTCGAGAAATATAAATGGAACAAGGTAAAACACAATTGTTAAGGTAATCTTGTTATTTATACTAAGTTCCATTGAAATACATGAAGGAAAGACAAAGTGCTATTTTTTTCATTAAATATTATTTTTATTATTAGTAGTAGTAGTATTTTTGTATTAATTATTAATTAATTTATTATTTTATTTATAATTTTATTAAATTATAAATTTAGTAATTTATTTCTAAAGTTATGTATTTCATTTAATAATTGTTTCGTGAAATCCATATAATACAAAACAAAATTAAACGAATATAACATTGGATTTTTCAACAATGGATCTAAATTATTTCGTAAACTCGATTTCAGAGCCCCCTTGTGTTAATGCCATTGAATAAAATTTAATACTTGCTCCCATACATGCATTTCTGTAGCCAAATTATTCGGTGGCATAATCATACGATTTCTCTCAAACGTTCATCATATTCAATTCCTAAATGCATTACGCGTTTCTGTACATACAAGGAAGAAGCCGGTAGCTTGTTCCTCAGGGCAAGATAATAAAACAATGCCTAGTATTTGGATGTATTTCGATTATATACGTTCGAGCAGAGTGGTAGAAGGAAAGTACAGAGGGTGAGATCGAGGTAGCCCGGGTGAAGATATTAGGTAGGAGGTTCGAGGAAGCATGGAAACCCCATCAACTCGAAGCTCGTAAATTTTCCTGGAACCTGCCGAAACTCTGTTTCGGTAGGCCTACATAAGAATATACTGCAGACTGGTTGCGGCTCTATCCTAGTTCCACACTTCCGCCATCGTGACGTGGCCTCTGCAAGAGCCAGAAGGTTCTACTTCCTCCCTGATCCTGCGTCTCTTTCCATTCGTTTCCTCGGTTGATCCACGTTCACTGCCAAGTCTCTATCAGAGATTCTAATGTCGAATTCCTTCGCTCATGGACTGGAAGTTTCCGCTGACGAAAGTCCACGTACAGGAAACAAAGCAAGAACCGGAGGTAATCCTTTCCTTAACCTGCTCCCACTGAATTTTCCCATTCGAAAGTCTTATTATCGAAGTTAACGACTTAAACCATGACACTTTGACTATCATGCACTTTTTACATGGTACACTCAGGAGGTCACGATAAAATTTCCATAATTTTTACGATATAATGACGAGTTATCAAACAATATGGCGAAAAAGAAATTGGTGCAAATTATTAATGTCTGCTATTCAAAGTTTTCTATTTATTTACGTCCTTCAAATTTTCTAGTTCTCGAGAACATATTTCACAAAGTTTTTCTTTATCGGCCATCCTCCATATGGAAGGGGTGAAAACAACCCTTAAATGTGGGAGTCGAAAGTAAATTCTTTTCAATATCTCCAGAATCATAAGGGCTAAATACGAATCTTTTTCCAAAATATACTTTCTTACACAGTGTATGCAGCCACGTAGAAATTTTACAGAAAAATTAGTTTAATAGTTCATTTAGTTTAATACTTTGACTGTCACGCACTTATTACATGGTACGCTCAAGGGGCGCCATAAAATTTCCATTATTCTTAGAATATAATGATGAATTATCAAATAATATGGCAAAAGAAAGAAATACTGCAAATTATTAATTTCTTCTATTCAAAGTTCTCTATTTATATACGCTTTTCAAATTTTCAAAAAATGGTTAGAATAAAACAAATATAAATTTAAAAAATTAGTATCGCCGGATGCTGGTGACCACCATGGACCCACTAAGGGAACAAGAGGCGGTCACCGATGACCATCATGGCAATCAACGTGTTAATAAGCGAGGAAATGCTATTTCTAATTTATCTACATTTTATTCGCATGTATGGGATTAACGTTCGTACCTGTAGAAATAATTTCTTGTTACGAATAATGAATTTGGGGCGGGATTAGACTTGACGGATTTCCACAATAGTATTGTGAATCGGGGGTAGAGGAACTCCTGATTTTAAAATGGAATTTCATTTCTGCGAAATGCTTTCTCGTGTCCTGTGCAGTTTATTGTTGAACGAATTAATTACCTGCACGCGATGCATTTGTGTCTTTTCTGTTAACTGTTACGGATAAATAATGTGATTTCTCGTTGTACATAAGCTTAAGTAAATTAATAGTATTATCGATTCTAATGAAATTATCGAACGAATGAGTTTAGTCAAAGTTAATTACCATCATATTGCTATAATAGAGTTGCTAGAAATATTTTCTGCCTTTATACATATTGCGAATCCACTGTGCATAATCTTCTTTGGTTAAATTAGCGAATGTGCAGGCTGCGTGCTTTCTTGTTGGTATCTCGAAAATATATCTCGAAATATAAAGCTTTGCATCATATTTAAAAATGATCGAAATCGAAGAGAAAGTAGCAGTTCGATAATTTTACCACGTATTTTATTTAATGTTTCATTTAATATGTATAAAACAGGGAAATATTTTGTATTTCATAACGCTAAATAATTTCGTATTTAAAAAGTAAACTAGCTTTATTTGCCCTTTAATTGTTCTTTACAATAGAAATTCTCTCTTTCAATTACACGAGATGAAATTTATGCGAAATGAAGTTTATTTCAGTTGTCAAGAACTTCTGAAAATTCAACGCGAAATACTGAGAAACTCAGAATTACATTTTATTGATAAATTCTTAACATCTGGCGTAGGAATATAAGTTCATGTTGCAGAGTTAAAGCATAAAGGCTGCTTAGACAATTTAATTTTATTGGTTTAAAGATTATAATAGGTTAAAATGAATTGAAAAATGCAAAGGATAAAAGAGAAAGCTGCAAAATGCTGGAATTAATGTAAATTGAAATCATTAATTATACTTTGTCTTTTTGTCACGTTACCTAGTTGTCCATTTGACTAGATAAATATATAACGAACAGAAAATCTGCCCTAAGAATCTTCTGATGAGATATTACATAAGCATTCAAATGAAACAGGTTACACTGTTCAACGCAAAATTTATTTTGTAATATCCATTGGATAATTCTTGCAGAGTTTACTTTCCTGGAAACGAATCCGTAATCGACCATTGCTTCATCACCAAAATTTTTCAAAAAATGTGAGTTTCTCCAAGAATACATAATTTTTGGCGAAAATGAAGTATTACATGAAGAGTAAGGACGTTAGAAGTTTGTTGTTTATTATTAATAACAAATTAATATCGTTAATAACAAATTGTTGGCAATGTAAATTTATAGTAAAAGTGGAAAAATTAATAAATTATTGAATATTACATGAACGTACAATGTACTCGAGTTAAAATGTACCTATAATTTACAAAAACTTATATTAAAATGTACTATAATTTGCAAAAAGGTT